>NW_027551560.1:3117867-3141786 GCF_008692635.1 Crocuta crocuta
TTTTTTTTTTTTTTTTTTTTTTTTTTGCTTGAATCTAATTTTCTCTGTGGCATTTTGGGAACCCTCCAGTAACTGCGCATCAGCAGGAAGATTATTTTAAGCTGAAAAAAAATCTTGCTATTCTGCAAACTCTGAATATCATTAATTTCCATATGTTCTGCGGGGTTATTAAACGTTTTTCATGTGTTTTACCACTGACATCATTTCCTTCTTGCATTCTCTGCTGGCTGGGACAGTATCACCTATTCAGGTAAAATGTTGTATTGCTTTAGTGCCCTTCTGTTCTTAAATGATATTTGACATTTGACATCTGGGTTCTATGTCTGCTGCATAAATGGCTCTGAGCCAGACTCAATTTGCTGCTTTCATCAAGCTATTTGTCAGCCTTTGAAGTCGGGACATGCAGTATTACTCATTTGTGATGTCACTGTGCTGGGCAGAATTTTAGAAATTAAATAAATATTCATGATGAAGAATATTTTTGTCAAATACCAAAAATTGCCAAAATTAGTTGTGACAGTGACTGCTGAAATGAAGGAAGACTTAGTTCTGAGGGTCTGTCCAAAAGCTTGGCTCTCATCTCCCATGCAAATGGAGCACCAGCACTGTTCATCTCTCAGGTAACAGAATCTCATGCTCTTAGCAGAATGCTAAGGTGTTAAGCAGGCCTGGAGCTTTCCCGTATAATAATCAGAGATGTTAGGGCCAAACATAACCACTAAAAGGATCACCAGTACTTATCCCAAAGACCTTCAAGAGTAAACCAAGAGAGGCAATTTCAAGAATCTCTAGGGGCGCCTGGGTTGCTCAGTTGGTTAAGCATCCGGCTTTGGCTCAGGTCATGATCTCATGGTTGGTTGGTGAGTTTGAGCCCCATGCTGGTCTCCGCTTTGTCAATGCCTAACCTGCTTAGGATCTTCTCTCTTCTTCTCTCCCGCTTGCTCTCTTTATCTCAAAATAAATAAAACTTAAAAAAATTCTAAGAATCTCTAACTGAAATAACTACTTCAAAGATATACTTGCACTGCTCTGATCATTGCAGTTATTTACAATAGCCAAGACAGAAACAAACTAAGTGTCCATCAACAGATGAATGGATAAAGAAAATGTGGTATACATACTCAAAGAAATATCATTCAGCCCTAAAAAAAGAAGAAAATCTTGCCAATTGCAACAACATGGATGGACTTGAGGGTCTTATGCTGAGTGAGGTAAGTCAGACAAAGAGAGGAAAATACTGTATGATCTCACTTATATGTGGAATCTAAAAATACTGGACTCACAGAAACCAAGAGTAGAGTGGGTGGTTGCCAATGGCTTGGGAATGAAAGAGATGGGGAGATGTCAGTCAAAAGGTACAAACTTCCAGTTATAACATAAATAAGTTCAGTGTACCAACTGTAGTTAACAAGACTGTATTATATACTTGAAAGTTGCTGAGAGAGTAGATCTTAAATATTTTCACCACCACCACCACCAAAAAAAAAAAAAAAGAAAGAAGAGAAAAAAGGTAATTGTATGAGGCAATGAAGATGTTAACTAACCTTATTGTGGTAATCGTTTCATAATACATGAGTTCATCAAATCATCATATTGTACAACCTTGAATTTACACAATGTTATTTGTCAGCTCTATCTCTACCAAGCTGGGGAAAATACAAAAAAAAAGGGAAAAAGGAAAAATAGACTTCTTTTGGAGAAAAAAAATACCATGTCACCAACTACGTAACCAGGGTAAGATACCCTCACAGGGAAAGCACACAGTGAACCTTTAAGAGCCTGGGATGTAAATCACCTTGGCACAAGACAAAGTGGCCCAATGGTCATGCTTCCTGCCAAAGGGCTCATGTCCAGGTTTCTGGCATGAATGAGATGCACTTCAGATGAAGCAAAACTGAAAAGCTAAAAAAGTATCCCGACTCTCCTGTATGAACCAGTCACCTTTTTTTCACTTTATGTGAAACAGACACATTGAGAATATTTCTACAACTTAAAAAGTATCACCATTACAAGTGTTCCTATATAACACTGTATGTGAATTATACTTCAATAAAAAAGAGAGAGAGAAATAAAAACATTCCTCAGTCCTTGCCTGTTTGTATGTGAGGATCCATGTAATAAATCTCAATTAAGAGTTAGTGCTATAAGGAGAAAACCCACCTCCTGGTGAATTAGTATGTATCCTTTTATCATCATATAATTAAAGTTCAGTCCTTCGCTACATTTTCATATTTCAACTGCCTAGGAACCCACTACTAAAATTAGTGCTATAATAATAATAGCTATTATTAGCCTACATTTATCATTTCATATATTATATAAGTTTTCATTTTTTTATCCGTGGTGTAAGAGCCTAATTACTTTTCTTTCTTTTATTGTAAGTCATCTCAAAGATATTTTAGCAGTAGGTAGGGTGTAAATAATAAATACGTTACTAAATAATAATGACCATCTAGGGAAATACAATGACCCCGACTTACTTCCAGGCTCTGATGTTCATCCAGGCCACACATCAGCTTCTACACACCGGGACCCATGAAATAAATCAACCTAACAAGGGCAGCTGGGTGCTTGCTGTAAGAATCCTAACCAGCCATCAAGAGAAGTGAATGAGAAGGAAGGGAGACTGAGACACAGATTTCCACCCAAGCCAGTGTGGTTGTTGAAGCAGAAAGGAACAGCCAGAGTTGGACATGAGCCGCCTCATCTACATAGAGGACTTCAGATTCACCAATTTTAGAAACATTTAAAGAGCCGAAGTTGAGGGAGTCTGGGTGTATCACACTGCCCACAATGTGGAATATGTCCAACAGAGTGATGTTCACGGATGCAGTGGGGAAAGACAACGTTTGCCACTACCTCAGCTACATTCCTATCACAGACGTGATTTCTGCTCAGAATGATCTGGAATGTTTAGAGCACTGATTCTTCTCCCTCCCTCCCCCTCTCCTTTCCTTCCTTCTTTCCTTCCTTCTCTATCCCTTCTCTCTCTTTCTTAGGACAGAGCCAAACATCAGTGGGAAGAAGCTGTGGGTGGTCTATATGAGAGCCTAGCAGTTCTGCAGAATTCCAGACAGACTGGCCAGATTATTATTCCAGCATCAGGCACAAAGTCAGTGCTCAATAGGGTATGTGGAATTGAACTGAGTTGTTTCCAAATGACAATAGAAATGACTGAACACAAATAGCAATGAAATCCACAAAACATTTGACAGTGTACCCATTCATTTGAAAACATTAACAAAATGGGGGGGGGGCAAGAATAAACCTTCCATATCTAAATCATTCAGATGGGAATGCTCTATAAATGTTCACTCATAAAGATGACCTTTGATTAGAAGGGTAAAAAAAAAATACAGCATTTAACTCAGTTAACAAAGAGGATCTCTTTTACAAGCATAGATCAAATGCATTGCCTTATGTGAATTCAGATTTGCATATATCTCAGATAGACCAGTACAAGGTAGCCTAGGTAGATCCAAAGAACAATTGCATCCCTCAGGCTAAAAGTGTGAAATGCAATGAGAGTCTTTATTAAGCTGGGTAAGGTGTTTATGTCCCTTGAAAGACAAGCTTTGAATTGTTCTATCATCCTTTAAACAAGTTATCTCTGGTCTCCCTCCAACTCCTTTGTGCTCTGTACAGTCAGTAACATAGATGCCATTATTTTTTAGGAAGAAGACTGCCTCCAATATTAGTCTTCCAAGCTACAAATGTGATTTAAAACCTCTCAACCAGCACTTTATCCATGGTAAGATGCATTGCCTATCCCCTGAGAAGTCATGAGTGCAGTCTCCCTTTAAGGGCACTTAAAGTGGACTGAAATTGAATAATCTTTGCAATTTACAATGGCTATTTCCCTCCGGTATAGAATAAAGTTGGAAATGCAGAGAGCCCAGAGAATCAGAGCAAGCCAAAGGATTTGGGGTTTGGAGAAGAGCCCACCATCGTTTCCACTCCTTATAACCACCCACCGTCAAGCCACAAATGAAAGAAAAGTATCTGTGCCCACAGATAATTTGAATGATTTCTCTGAATGTGAGTCATTTAGATGAAACATATGGAAACTCACTTTGGCAAAAATGAACTAGGGGAGGTAAGGGGGAGCGGGAGGAAGAAAATCATCCATTTGACTAGATTACATCAAAAGCAAGGTTTTCTCAGGATGCCTCTTCAACATAACTTATATCCTCAATGAATTATTCTACATTTATAAAAACAGCTTATGTTCTGTAGAAAGACTTTAAAAATTGTTATGCTTCTTTTCCTTTGGATTTGAACGAGACAGAAGGAAATCTCTAGGCCTTAAATGTGATTATGGTTCTATAATTTGGAGTACTGAATTTGTTCACTGGGCTGACTACTCTAATCAAAATAATAGGCATCCACCCAATCTCCACTTCCTCTACTTCTTTGGTCCACCCTGTGGTACACAAGCTGTGTTCCTTAAGGACTTCACCATTTGACTGATTTGCTAGACTGCAGAAAAACTATACCAACATATAAACTAGTCATGATGACAACTACTGGCCAAAATATTGTGGCATGGATGAAGTCATTCATATCCTCAATATGATACCATCAAAATACATGTGAGAGAGTAGTTCTACTGGGCAGGATGCCCTGTCAATAAAATTTTGCAAGTCTGGTCCACCCTTATTTTGAGGAGCATACGGTTTCTGGTAAACACTGATAAAGTTACAGATCCACGTCAGAGGTATTGCACCAAAATATTTCAGCACCTATATCAAGGAAGTGGCTACTGTATATTTCATGTAGGATTGTGGCAAATGCTACCAGTGCCCCTTCTATGTCCCTTCTCTTTCTGTTTTGGATGACCTCCACCAACAATCACCTGCCTCTCTGTACTTGAGAGTTTTCCCAGAGCCACAGAAGACCACTCAGCTCACATGTGCAGACCAGGAATGCTGGGGAATTAGCACATCTCAGAAGCAGCCCTCAACTAATGACCAATAGCATCTCCCTTCTCTCAAGTGGAAAAATTCTGAGCCTTGTGTTTTCTACTGTTTTCCACTTTCCCTTACAGTATTATGCTCCAGTTGCTCACCTTGATAACTAGTTTACTAATTCATCCTTTATTAACTGCCTTCCCATCATCCCTGGATCAGTTTCCATAGCCCTGCCAATGTTTCCAAAGAGACTCTGCACTTGAAGGTTTGCCTGGAGTCAGCTTCTGAAAAGAACCCACATTAAGACAAAGTGAGTCCATTCTTTTTTAGATGTGGCCAGGAAATGCATCAGTGACAGCATAAAGAGAGGAAGCATCTCTTCTATGATCAAACTGGAGAAGATTCATGGATACTTTTGTGGGATAGACAGTGCTGGTCCCCTTCTTGACAGCAACTGTTCCTCCTTCCATAGTCAATAGAAACCAATTTGGTTTGCCAAAACAAGCTTATAGTAGCTAAGCCACTTTCTCGGCCCCTGAGGATGAGCCAAGCTCCGTGCAGGTCAACCATGAACATCCCATTCGCATTTGCTGATAATCTTTAGATGAGGACAGTTGACTGAGTGCCAGCTCATGAGATGTAAGTAGAAATGTGCTCAGCTCTTTTTTCCTTCTATAAACGAAGCTGGAAAAATAAAAGGCTTTCTCTCTCTCTCTCTCTCTCTCTCTCTCTCTTTTGTCTTCTCATTCCTTCCTGTTTGAAGCACCATTGGGTGATGCTTAGAGTAATTGTAGTCATCTTATACCCATGAGAAAAATGTTACTGAGTTGCCAAACCAACCTCAGAACTACCTATCTCCAGATTTCATTTATGTAAGATAAATGCTAGTTAAGGTTTCTGTTACCTATGCACCCAAATTACCCTGATTGATACAGATACAATTTTAGGAGCCAGCTTAATAAAGAGGAATGGTTTGCAGGCAAGAAGTCTCAAACGTGGCAGTGGAAAAAGAAAGTCCCATATTACACTTTTCCTGTGTACCATCGTTCACTCGAAACTTTTAAAATGCAACAGTCTGAAATATCATATGACTTCACTCATATGAGGACTTTAAGATATAAAACAGATGGACATAAGGGAAGGGAAGCAAGAGACTCTTAGATATGGAGAACAAACAGAGAATTGCTGGAGGGGCTGTGGGAGGGGGGATGGGTTAATGGGTAAGGGGCATTAAGGAATCTACTCCTGAAATCATTGTTGCGTTATATGCTAACTAACTTGAATGTAAATTAAAAAATAAAAAAATTATTCTTTAAAAATAATAAACAAACAAATAAAGTGAAGCACTCTGTGTTAATATTCCATTTCACTCCCAGGATACTCCCTTTCCTATGCAGTGTCAACCNCGGGGGATGGGTTAATGGGTAAGGGGGCATTAAGGAATCTACTCCTGAAATCATTGTTGCGTTATATGCTAACTAACTTGAATGTAAATTAAAAAATAAAAAAATTATTCTTTAAAAATAATAAACAAACAAATAAAGTGAAGCACTCTGTGTTAATATTCCATTTCACTCCCAGGATACTCCCTTTCCTATGCAGTGTCAACCTACTCACCACAACTTGGGGGCTTAGATCTGCTTCTGCCTCTGCCTGAAATGCTGTCCCCACAGTTCCTCATGGCACCCTCTCTTGTTTCCTTCAGTCTCCGCTCAGTTGTTACCTTTCAGTGACAATCCCCTCTATAATGACACTACCCTGGTCCTCGTCATTCCCTCTCAAAGAAAGAGTGGATGGGGAAGAATGTGATTTGCTCCATGAAGCAAGGAGGTTATTATCATCCTTATGACTGCTGCATTAAAGTTTATGCTGTGGTCCAGAGTGACCACATTATTAAGAGCTAATACTGTGAATTTACCATCAAAGAGACTGGCTGGCCAATGCAAGATCAGGAAGCCCATTCCCTGTCATTTTTAATGATGTCTATAAAGAATTTTGAAAGCCTTATTTTGAATGCCCTTTAGTCACCTATCTATAGTAATCTAGTAGCTAATATTAAGAAATCATCCTTTTGGTTGATCAAATTTCTTGGCCAGAGCTTTTCTGTTTTCCTTCTTTTTGAGGAGATGGAAAATTTGGAATATATGCCTTAATTGCCATATTTTAAGATTATCACCAAATCAACTTTCCCCCTCAGGAGGAAGAGGAGAAGAATAGCTCTGAGTCAGTATGTCTAACTCTGTCTTTGAAATCTCTACTTGGAAGACACAACACTACCGTAACTATGGTAGACATATGCTAGTCCTAAAAGCTATTCACATGGCCCCACTCTGCCTTCTTCTACCTGTAAAGGATAGAAAGCTAAAATACTGGATTTTCAAGCCTCCATTTAGCTAGAAGTGGCCACAAAACTTAATTCAGGCCAATATGATGTAGGCCAAGTTTCTGGGTAGAGATTCCTCCCCAAATAAAAAAAGAAAATCTTTGTTGGAATAACCCCCTTCACTTCATAGCCCTCCATGCAACTTTCTACTTGGAATGTAGGTACAAGGGCAGGGTCACAGCAGCCATTTTGAACTAATAAAGAAATAAGCAAAACGGTAAAGGGCTACCCAACAAGGTAGGTAGACAAGAAGGATGAAAAGAGACTTACCATCCCTGAATTGTTGAGCTTGGACCTCCCTGACTTGTGACTCATACACATTCCCTAACTGTTTCAACTACTCCGGGAGGGCTTTATAGTCTATGTAGCTGATCATTAATATAAAGACAGAGACTGACCTCATGAACCCCCCTCTCACGTGCCCCTTCTTCCAGTGTCTTTATCACAGTAAATGATACTGCCATTCTTTTGAGCATATGGACCAAAAATCCAGGCATTACCCTTGACACTGTTCCCTCCTTCATGCCCATATCCAATCCATCACTATCTGAACGTCCTGTCCCTAGTCACCAACTTAACTGCTAGTTCCAGATACCACTGTCTGTCTCTCATCAAAACAGCCTCCTTGCTTATCTCTTTGTCCATGTGTAGGCCTCACGGTATCCAGTTTCCTTTTCAAAATACAAATCTAATCATTCACACACACACTCACATACACATACTCCTGGCTTAAAAGCCTTCAATGGCTCCCCATATGTCCTGTGATCATGATATAAATATTTAACATGGCCTAAAAGGCCCTTTGGGGTTTATCTCCAGCCCAGCTCTCCAGCCCCAGCTTATGCCAGCTCTCCTCTGAGTTTCAGCTTCCTGACCTTAATTTCTAAGAAGCTGCCTACTCCCTCCCTCCATAAGGTCTTTGCACAGACTCTCTTTCTTCTGGATGTAAAACTCTTTTTTGCCCCTACCCTTTGATGTTGGACTCCTGGAAAGTTCTTATTGTTCATCCAGAATACAGTCCTGACTCTTCAACCTCAGAGAACTCTTCCCTGGGCCAGCTCAGGAGTGAACCAAAGATCCTTTGTTTGACACTGCTGCACACTACCTACCAGTAAACAAGTAGGTCCTTGAGAACAGGATCTCTGTCTAATTTTCCACTTCATATTTGTATAACATTCTCCATGCCTAACATGATGCCAAGCACATAGTATGTGCTCAATAAATACTTGTTGAACACGGATTAAATGGAATAAAGTGGTATAGCCCATTCAGTCAACCATTTCCTAAATAACTGATAAGCAACATTATATTATGTAATCAAAATAAAACTTAAAAAAATGGTTGAGATAATACCAAAAAGATACAGAGCTTTACTGGGCCATAAACATTTGACGAATCACCAAATTTTGCCACATTACTAATGGTATCTATGTCAGGCTCTGCATCATATGATGCATGGATGGACTAGGTTGGGCAGTGATGTGGAGTGGGCGCATGCTCTGGACAGCTGAGTCTCTGCTATGATAAGGGTGGCCCTGAGTAGGACCTCATCCAGATTCACAGGTTGTGTGCAAATTAGAGAAATAAGCTGTGTGAAAGGCCTTTCTCTTTTACCCCCAAGTAACTGTCCACCTGAAAAATCCTTAAACATGGGGGTATGGGTCTCAAACTATTGATGGAGAAAGAGGCTGCATGGGAACTTGCCCTCACAGTTCAGAAACCCCCTCAGCAAACAGCTTTGAGGGTGTTATGCTGAGCGAAATAAGTCAGAAAGAAAGGACAGATACCATATGTTTGCATGTATAGGAGGATTGGGAGGAACTTAACAGAGGACCATGGGGGAGAAGAAGGGAAAAAATAGTGGAGGAGAGGCAGGGAAGTAAACCATGAGAGACTCTTGAATGCTGAGAACACACAGAGGGCTGATGGGGGTGGGGAGGAGGGGAAGGGGGGTGATGGGCATGGAGGAGGGCACTTGTGGAGATGAGCACTGGGTGTTATATGGAAACCAACTTGACAATAAACTATTAAAAATTTTAAGAAATGGTAAATGGGAAAATTGAAAAGGGGAAATTGACAGGAATGATGAGAAATTATATTGTTCTGGAGGATCTCAGTTTTCAAAACATCAAGTTTTTCCTCAAGAAGGGGGTGTTTTTCCTTCCTTAATGGTTCTCCCAGTCATTGGATCACCAAGATGTATATATTCCCACTTCCCGTCTAATTCATGTGACACAACCACAGGAAGCAGGGGGTGGGGAAACAGGCTGTGTTTTGTGGGAAAGAATGGTGTCTGGGAGGTGCTTAAAATCTAGGCAAGACCTTTATGTAGTGACCCTACAAGGATGGTCAGAAAGGAGTGGAGAAAAATAGAATGAATGACATGGCGTGTAACATTTACCTCCACTTCCCCCCAAGCCCTCCAAATTCCGTTTTATTCTATTCCTTGTAAGAATAAAATTTTAGGGGTCAGAAGCCATGGATGTAAGCCTCTAATCTGCCACAGACAATCTTGTGATGTAGGCATGTCATTTACTCTCTCTGATTCACATTTTTTTTCATTGGCAAATAGTGGGCACAACCCAACTGGCAAATAAAGATGGACCCAACACAGAATTGTCCAAGAATCAATATCATGTATGTGAAAGCCATGTATGTTTTGCAAAGCTTCTATCTTCACTAGCAAATTTAATTGGAGTTCTCATTCCCCAGACTGTCTTTACCATATTTATATTTTTCAAATTAAATTATTTTATTTGTCCATAATTAAAATCAAGTTAATTATAAATATAACAAAGTAATTAAGGATATTGATTTTTTAGATTAAAAAATAATATCTTATTCAGCTTATTATGATTCTCTTTAGCTCATCTCTTTACTGTATTTAGACACCACAGAGTTATGTGTTTATTCACCTCTGGTGAACAAAGATGATTCTCCCAAGGGCCACACCATAAACATTGGGCAGCTATTCTGAAACTCCATACCCTGCCTGTGGGTTCCCTCCCTCTTTCATATGACATTTACTCCAACTTCTTGTAGAACTGTTCTTCCCTGACCCTATTCAGTGGGACCTTGTGGAACAAGAAGGCTTCAGACTATCCCAGAAGTACATTGCAATTTCTACTCATAGGCCCTAGCTGTTTATGATATGACCTCCAGGAGCTTTCACTGTGGTTGGAAGAGATGTATTAGAGGCTTTCTTTGGGCAGGGGATCAGGGCATCTTGTGTGCAAATCTGTATTTGAGGATCCCAATTCCAGTGAAAAATGTGACTCCTATGGTTGTAACATTACACCCTATGTGGAGAGAGACCCAATGCCCCTGGAATCAGCCCCAAATCCTCACCACCAACAACTCATGGATAGTGTTGAAAGTGTCCACATCTTCCCACAGGTGATTAAAAAAAAAAACTGTGTGAGGCTCTGACCCTACAGTGATGAAGGTGTGTGTGTGTGTGTGTGTGTGTGTGTGTGTGTGTGTGTGTGTGTGTGTGATGTATTAGAATGTTTGCAGTTTGTCAAGAAATTTTATTGGCATTAGTTATCTTTTGCAAAGTGTTCAACTTCCTACTTTGGAGAAAGGACAGTACCAATATTAATTATTGGAGAGCTCCTGTGAATAAATTGTGAAGAGACAATGGAGATGCAGATAGAATTGTATTTTGATTACCCAACTGCCACAAGTCACACATGTTAAAGGCTAGAAATCTCATTATTTGATCATCTGTATTGATTGAGAAGACTCCTAGTTCAGAGGTGTGAAGGTAGGAGAATCTTTCCTGACTTTGCCATTTCCCATCCCAAAAATGAACTTTGAATTTGAGGTTGAGCAATCAAACAGTATCTTCTTGCTGGCTAGCATCACCCTCTTGGAAAAGGATTCCACAGTCCACTCACTAGAGAACTCCAAAACATCTGAAGTCTACTGGAACACTCCAATAATTTAAATACAACACACTAGTACTTGTCAAAGTGCTATAATGGACATAAAGAAGAACTAACTCAATCACCACTTTATGTACGTGAGGAAGCTAAGCCCTCAGCAGGGTTGGAGAGATGCAGAGAGATAAACCCAGTCTCCTGGTTTGAGACAGGCCCTTTCTTACTGGACCATGCTAGGTCTGCCGAGTTACAGCTATAAAGGGTCACTTCACACTTCTCACAGAGAAGTGCTCACTGCTCTCAGTCTCTAGTCTCTGTAGGTCCCCTTCAGAGTCATATTTCATACTCCTTCTCCTTTCTGTCTCAGTCAGCTTAAACTGCCATTAAAAAGAAATCATAGGCTGAGAGGCTTAAACAGCATAAATGTATTTACCTACAGTTTTGGAGGCTAGAATTCCAAGACCAAGGAATATGTGAGGTGTCTAGTGAGGGCTCTCTCTTTGGGTTTGCACTCAGCCACCTTCTCATATAGCTTTTTCTCTGTTGGTGTACAGAGGGAGAGAAAGACCTCTTCTCCCTCTTCTTATAAGGCTCCCAAACCTATCAGATTAGGACCTGACCTTCAGACCCCATTTAACCTTAATTACCTCTTAAGAGCCCAATCTCCAAATACAATGACGATGGGATTTGGGACTTCACTGTATGCCTTTTGCGGGGGGGGGGGCACAATTCAGTCCATAACATTTTGCATCCTTCTATTCAAGATTCTGATTTCACAACCCTTGAACTGTAACTAGATATTTGAAGAACATCAAATTGTATTAAGACTATCATTTATAGTTTCCAAATACAGCCACAGCAGGACAATTGCTACAACATTTATCCTATAACAAGCAAGGTAGTCACTACACACAACACACCCAATCCAAATTTACTATGTCTGAGTAAAGAGAGTCTTGAGCATCTGTTTTGTGCAAATAAGTGAAACAAATAATTCAGCATGGCATTTCTTAACTTTAACAATGTATAGATATACTGAAGCAAGATTGATGTACTATAAACTTATTTTAAGTGGGACTCAACCCACATTGTTTTTGCCAGTCACCAGGCAGCCAATTAAATGCCAACCAGCCAGTGAGCTGTTTGCTAGACAGAGGCCAGGCAGCCTCATTACCGATAAGGTTAATTTAATCAGTTACTTTTGCTAAGTGCCTGTGAGTCACTCCCAAAATTTAAAACACAAATACAAAACATGAGTGGAAGCATTTCCTAAGAGGGTGGAATTCCTCATGCCTCTCTCTGCTCACCATTTCCCCTCATCTGGGTCACCTACCTGCCAAATGCCCCTGTCTGCTGACAACCAGCATTGTTTTTATGAGACCTAAGCTTAGGAGCTCAAAACCAGGAACAATGAGATGTGCCCTCTTTTGTATATTTGCAAATCGGATACAGCTGCATGTGTTTGTATGCTCCAAGAAGAGTCCTCTGAGCCTGTGACTGGAATGTGTTCTCATGTTGGAAGCTGCAAAAGAAAGAAAAAGGAAGGAAAAAGTTTAACTATAAAGTGGAAAACTGTTCTGTAGCTGGTGGCTTTCAGAGACGGGCAACACGAGGTGCTGTATGTACACAAAGGTGTCAGGGACTCTGCTATCTGCCCAACTGGGAATACCGGAAATGGAGGCTAAACCACTAGGTCTCCTCTTTCCTCTTCTTCATCCCTCACAAACTACAGACTCTCTGACCAATGACTGAAATATGCACGTTATTCTCATGGGCCTCAAGGAAAGCTCAATGTGACCGTAACCGTAACGTTAAGGCTTTCAGAAACCAAGAACAGTCATTTGAGTGGCCCAGCCAGCATTACTCCTATGGCCTTCTTTCTTCTTCCAGACCAAGGCTGACCCTGACTTTTATGCGATTAAATGGTGATGCTCACAGTGAGGCTCAGGTCCAGGTGTGGATATAACAAGGAGACACTTAGGATGTCTGACTCCATATTACTTCTACTACCCTTTCTTCTGTGACTTATAGCTTAGAAACTTCCACTTAGCCATGCATATAGGCATGTTAATCATTGAAGGAAGCTTGCTGACAGCTAAGATTTGCAAAAACCACTCTTTACCCAAAACCTACCTCATCCGAGAAGATGAATATGTACAGAAACAATAATGTTATATTTAAGATTTAGAGGAATGACATGACCAGAGTCCTGTTCTCAAAGATCAACTGACCAAAGACAGACAAGTTTCAAAACCTGACTTGGACCCTTGTAGGCGCCTGGTCATCTGCAGACCTCAGTCACCTCTTGACCTCACCGCCCTCTAACTTCCCCCCTTTCCTAACATAAAAGAAGCTCAAAGTTCATGCTGAGGAGAGACGATTCTTTAGGACAATAGTCCATCATCTCAGTTTTTGAGTCACTTTCCTACCCCAACATCTTGTCCCTCAACTTATTCGCCTGTCATGCAGCAAACAGAATGAGCTAGGACTCAGTTATGTGGATAACGGTATTTAGCAATAAAGACATAATGCATGCAAATGCATTCACTACAGAAAAGTAACAGTATTCGTCGATAACCACCCTAATGGCTGCTTTACAAACTTAAATTAGAATGGGATATTTTGAAGTTGTATCCTAAGATAAGACCTTTCACTGAAATAAACCACAGATTTAAAATAAAACAGATTGCAGATTTGAGATTAAGGGACAAAGGACTAGAAGAAAAGGTGGAGAGGTATTGTATGATCTAAGGATGGGGTGGTGTCTCTAAGTATGATACCAATCGCAGAGGTCACTACAGTAACAGCTGTGACTGCCCAAAAAATAAAAGCAATAAAATAAAGGGATAAAAAGCCCAAAACAGCAACCCCCAAAACAGAACAAAAGTCACTGTCGTGAACAAGTACATCAACAAAACTGAAAGCCAACAACTAATGAAGAAAATATGTCGATAACATGGAAAACAGACAGCATATGCTTACATACACAGAGTAGTTAAAAATCAGTAAGAACCCTGGTGTGATGCCATCACACAACTGTCCTCTTGAGCAGTCGATGTTTAGCCCCCACCTCAGTGCCCACCACCACCCCATGGCTGAATTGATGCAGCTGGACATGAGCTCTTTTTGGTTGTAAACTATGGTTCACCTTAGTGGATGATGATTGAAATGAGTACCACCGATCTCTAAGGACAGTTTAAGGGCTGGTGCAAAGGACAAACTGCTCATTGTTGGAGCAGAGACAATAAGTTAGGAAGGCAGTCCAATGAAAGTAACATCAGCTTTGAAAATGTCTGTACAGGCAATGAATTCCCTTGGGGACTTTGAAATAACACCTGTGGCTTGTGGTTAAAGGGTGGTTTGGGGCTCAGGCATCTAAATGGACAGCACTTAGTGCTGGAGGAAGAGACAAAGTCAGAAGAGGAAGAGAAGTGAAATTCCTAAATGTATTTGTAAAACAATCAGCTCTTAGAAGTGGTGGCAAGGTTCCACCCAAAAAAGTGAAACTTGCTACTGAGGATGATGAGGAGGAGGATCATGATCAAGATCCTGACGAAGGAGTAGGTAGAGGTGGAGAAGGAGAAGCGGGGAGAGAAGAAGAAGCAGAAGGAGGAGGAGGCTAAAGTGGAGAAGAAAGAAGAAGAAAAAGAATAGGAGAGAAAACACTCCAGTGAAGAAACTGATATGAGGTACTCTAGCCAAAAATGCACAAAAATCAAACCAGAAAGGAAAAGACTCAAAACCATGATCATCAAGATCAAAAAGTCAAGAATCCTCAAAACAAAACAAAAAACTAAGAAAAATTTCTAACACATCAAATGGACCTAGTTCTGTAGAAGACATTAAAGCAAAAATGCAAGCAAGTGTGGAAAAGGTGATTCTCTTTCCAAAGTGAAAGCCATGCTCATCAATCATATGAAGAACTACTTCTAGATGACCGGTCTAGAGGCTATTTAAGATCTCTGGCAGTAGAGGAAGTCTCTTTAGGAAAATAGCTTAAATGGTTTGTTAAAATTTTCCATCTCATTTTATTTCTGTTAACACTTTATATCTGGCTATCCTTTTTATAATGCAGAGTGAAAACTTTCCTCACTGTTTCTGATAAATGTGGTCCAGCTTGCATTACCAATAACATATTGTCCAAAATACCTGTTTCATTTTTAAAGGCAGAACTCAACCTTTTGCTTGGTTTTAAATATGTGTGGAATGCTATGGCAGAACATAGTAGTACTGATGGTCAGACAAATTGGAAAACCATAGAGAAACAAAACTATATGTGTGAAATAAATTTTAAAAAATCAATGAGAAAAATATGAGCGAGCACCTCAATGGAAAAAATAATAGTCAAAGGAAGGGTGCCTGGGTGGCTCTAGTTAAGTGTCCAACTTCAGCTAAGGTCATGATCTCACAGTTTGTGAGTTCAAACCCCACATTGGGCTGTCTGCTATCAGCACAGAGCCTGCTTTGGATCCTGTCTCCCTCTCTTTCTGCTGCTGCTCTCTCTCAAAAATAAATAAACATTAAAAAAATTAAAAATTTCCTTAAAAAAATAAACTAATAGTCAAAGGACATGATCAGGCAATTTACAAACCCAGAAACCCAAATATTTTTTAATATGTCCTTCATAACCAAAAAAAGTGAAAAATGTAAATATGCATAATTTTTCATCGATCAAATCGGCCATTCAAAAAAAGAAATAATGAGACCCAGTTTTGGGGAAAATGTGAGGAACCCCATAAACCAGGTAGGAATGACAGTTGATGCAATTTTTTCCAGGTTGACAATTTGACACCAGGAATCAAAATCCTAAATTTCCATTTTATTTGACATTAGAATTCCAAACTTAACCTAAGGAGATAATTGTGGATAAGTACAAGACAGAAGTTACAACATCCATCAGAGAGAGAAATAATATTGGGTACATAAACTAAGCATACAATGGCGCACTCAGCACTGATTTAAAATTACACTGGGAAGGGGCGCCTGGGTGGCTCAGTTGGTTAAACGTCTAACTTCATCTCAGGTCATGATCTCACGGTTCACTGGTTTGAGCCTTGTGTCCGGCTTTGTGTTGACAGCTCAGAGCCTGGAGCCTGCTTCATGGATCTCTCTGCCCCTCCACTGCTTGTGCTCTGTCTCTGATTCTCTCAAAAACAAATAAAACATCAAAAAAAATTTTAATTACATTGGGAAGGTATTCGGTTTTGAGGCAGGTTTCTAAACAGTATGATATAGATGCATAAATATGTAAATAATAGGTACAGAAAAAAAACTAAAGGAATATAAGTAAATGTCAGTGGTGAGACATTGATCATAGATCAATGATGAGATCATAGATGATATTTATTTTGTTCTTTTTGCTTTTCCATAGGTCCTAAATTTTCTTCAGGTAACATGTAACTTTCTATAACAAAAAAAACCTTGGTTTTTAAAAACAGAATTTTAGAGGAACACCCAAGAGTACAACAGGCTTATGTTTCTCCCACCAAACTAAATGGCTTTCACTTAACTGCTTCCAAAGATCATTCTGCCTCTCTCTCCCCCCGATCTGTATCCAACTCTGTAATAATTTCCTTCACATCATGAAAAAATTATCCAAAACCCCAAGCTCACTCATCCAATTAACTCCCTACCTCTTCCTTACTCAATATTCAATTAACATCGAATCACTTCAAGTCTTGCTATTTTAAAACCTGCTCTGGCTAATCTGCTTTTTTAAACGATCAGCCCTTCTTTCTACTTCCGAGCCTCCAAAAATATCTGAAGACAAGAGAATGTTTGTGGACCAGTCACTCTGGTGTTCTATGCAGATACTTCACCGACCCTCCAGTGTCCGTTCTCTAGTGTGTAATAGGTGTGGAAAACAACTTAGAACTCTCTAACCTATAGCAGGAGTTGTGCCACAGAGAGCAGAGCATGACTGGTATGACATGAAAATACCAGACACAGGCCAACGCACAGATCCTTCTAAAACTGCATCACCACACACGGTTGGGTAGGAGGTACACTATAGCCCAGGCCCTGCTGGGTGGGGCTCCGGACTCTGTCTGCAGACAGCAACTGGTATGATTTTGGACAAGCAGTTCAACTATCCTGGGCATCAGCTACATCGTTTCCAAAACTATGACTTTATTTCTAAGGTGGCATTGAAACTGCTAGACATTTATGTTCTTTTCTCTAGCAAGTCAGTTAACTCTGTGTGATCACAAAAGTGCTCTGCAAAGTAGCTTACAGCCCACCATCATTACAGATCTGTCTCTCTTTTTCACTGTGTACACTGAAGATATTCAGCCTATGTTGCAGTTCCAACATTCATTACATCTCATGACAATAAATTGCTTCGGTCATGTTCTTCTGGTTTCTCCATCCTTCATTTTCTGCCCTCTTCCATCATCCCTCATTGATTCAGGGTACATGGGAGTCCCTTATTTATCTCTGTAGACTGGGGAATGGCCTTTTATTTTTTTAAGCTGAGGGAAGTTAGTCATTTGAAAGGCTTTAATCTATTACAACTTATTACATATGTTGTTCTTTCAAGGTTAAGAGAAAGGCAGTTAGAAAACAGAAGGGCGAGAATTAGAAGTATCACATAAGTGGCCCAAGAATGGGACTAACTTCTTATAAAGCTGCCAAACACCAATGCTGTGCTCAAACCAAAGCAAAAACAGTCTCCCTGACCCCCTGACCTAAGACAAAATAGATCAACACCAGGGTGCCTGGGCGGCTCAGTCAGTTAAGCGTCTGACTTTGGCTCAGGTCATGATCTCAGAGTTCGTGAGTTCGAGCACCACATTGCGCTCTGTGCTGACACCTTGGAGCCTGGAGCCTGCTTCAGATTCTGTATCTCCGTCTCTCTCTGCTCCTTCCCTGTTTGTGCTCTGTCTCTCTCTTAAAAAATAAATAAATATTTTTTTTTAATTTTAAAAAATAGATCAATACTAACTCCAAACATGGGCAAGGATGTGGAGAAATGGGGTCACTCATACATCACTGGTGAGAAAGCACAATGGCACAGCCACTCTGTAAAAGAGTGAACCGGTGTCTCATAAAAACTACACATGCACTTACCATATGGCCTCACAATTGCACTTGTGGGCATTTATGCCAGAGAAATGGAAACTTATGTTCACATGAAAACCTGTACACAGCTTTATTCACAAAACAGGAACCAACTGAAATGTCCTTCAATGGATGTATGGTTAAAGAAAGCCATGAATATATCAAAGCCATGAAATACCACTCTGTGATAGAAAAGGAACAAACTATTGATAAACACAACTTGGATGGATCTCAAGGGAGTTATGCTTATGCTGCATGAAAAAAACATCTGAAAAGGTTACACCTTTATGATTTCATTTACATGACATTCTTGAAATGACAAAGTTATAGAGATGGATAACAGATTGATGGTTATCAGGATCTTGAGTGGGTGGTGGGGGAGGAGGAGGCTGTAGCCAGAAAAGGTAGCATGAGGGATCCTTGCAAAGAAACTGTCCTGTATCTTCAATGTTGTGATGATCAAATCCACACAGAACTGAATATACACAAGTGAGTGTATGCAAAGCTGGTGAAATCCAAATAAGATCGCTGGGTTGTATTAGTCCCATCAATACCAGCTTCCTGGTTTTGATAATGATTATGCAAGATGTCAAGAGAGAGACAGAGGGAGAGAGATCAATGGTAACAGCACATATGTAGACAATAAAGAACTAGAATCAACCTACAGTATTGTATTTTTCCTATAAAGTCTTCCTACCAAACAGAAATGCAAATCTGTCCTATAGTCCACATTCCCTGAAATTTTAAATTACTCCTAACTTTGGGTGTTCTACTTTGTGGTGGTTGTCATGGTGATGTTTAAAGAAGAGGAGAACCACAAAGTGCTATACAAAGATCCTACTTTCTCTAAGGAGCTAGAATAGGATCTCCTGAGTGTAGCATATGTCTTGCTTCCCCACACACATGGTGTGGTCAGCCTCAGAGGTTACCTGAAAACAGAAATACTGGGCAGTGGACACTTCAGGATCCACCCACAAACTATGAAAGACAAGAGTTGGCGGATAACACCGCATCTTCCTCCCCTGCAGAGGGATGAATCTAAGGTGATCCATCTCTCAAAGGATCCCTAGTGGAAAGAAACCTAATGTTGCCCACGGCACTAATCTGCTTATGACCATGCCTTTTACTGGCTTTTCCTTCTTTCCTGTTTCTCCCTCCCTCACCCTCATTCCATCCCCCAAGCAAACCACTTGAATCCAACTCCTTATCTCAGGGTCTGCTTTCAGAAGGACCCAAATAAAGATATTCACGTTGGGGGCGCCTGGGTGGCTTAGTCGGTTAAGCATCCGACTTTCGCTTGGGTCATGATCTCGCGGTTTGTGGGTTCGAGCCCCGTGTCGGGCTCTGTGCTGACTGCCAGCTCAGAGCCTGGAGCCTGTTTCAGTCTGTGACTCCCTCTCTCTCTGACCCTCCCCTGCTCACGCTGTCTCTCTCTCCCTCCTAGAGATAAATAAAACATTAAAAAAAAAAAAAAAGAAGTTTAAAAAAAAAAAAGATATTCACGTTGAGGACACCTGGATGCAGATTGCAATGTCTGGCTCAAACAGCTGATTTTTACTTTCCCTAATCAATACCAACACTTAAAATATATATTTTTTTCAAACCGCTACAAATTTCATGGAGATGTGACAAAATATAATTTGTTTATTTAAGATGGATGACAACACCCTCAGGTAAATATAGTCTTGGCCATTTGTGAAGCTCCTCTCCTACGTGCTTAGTAACAAATATGAAAACTGGCTGTTTAACAACTGACTACAAAGCCTTTTTCATGCAGGTTAGAGTCACTGAAGCGACTTTGCATTCAGCACGCACATTTTTAGAAAACTGCCATACTATTTTTGAGATTCGAGAAGAAGACCAAAGAGCATCCTGGGCCCACAAATCCAGTAAGTCCATCAGAAGAGCTGAGGTGTTGGCCAGTCCCCAAGGGGTCATCTAAGTGACTTAGTAAAGTCAACATATAGAAAACTCTGGTCTGAAAATTGTTTTAAAGTGAACGATTCTTTGAGATCCTGAAAACCATGCTAAGTATAAGCCATCTAGACTACTAACCAGCCATAGTCATATTGGTAACACCTTGAAACATCCTTCTCTGAATCTTAGCTGGTATCAAGGCTGCCCTCCAGTGTCATCATTTTCTTTCTTTTTTTTAAATTTTAAGTATTTTTATTTAGAGGCGTCTGGATGGCTTGATTGGTTAAGCATCTGACTTCGGCTCAGGTCATGATCTCATGGTCCATGAGTTGGGGCCCCACATCAGGCTCTGTGCTGATAGCTCGGAGCCTGGAGCCTGGAGCCTGCTTCGAATTCTGTGTCTCCCTCTCTCTCTGCCCCTCCCCTGCTCATGCTCTGTTTCTCTCTCAAAAATAAACAAACATTAAAAAATAAGTGAATAACAGTGGTGAGATGGACCTTGAGGGTGTTATGCTGAGCGAAATAAGTCAGGCAGAGAAGGACAAATATCATATGTTTGCACGTATAGGAGGATTAGGAGGAACTTGACAGAGGAACAAGGGGGAGAAGAAGGGCGGAAATGGTGGGGGAAAGGGAGAGAGGCAAACCATGAGAGACTCTTGAATGCTGACAAAAACTGAGGACTGATGGATGTGGGGGGAGGGGGGGATGGGCATGGAGGAGGACACTTGTGGGGATGAGCACTGAGTGTTATGTGGAAACTAATTTGACAATAAACTATTAAAAAAAAATAAGTGAATAAAGTTTATTTACTTATTTTGAGAGAGAGAGAGTGAGTGCACACACAGATGTGAGCAGGAGAAGGGCAGAGGGAGAGGGGAAGAGAGAGGATCACAAGCAGGCTCCGCACTGACAGCATAGAGCCTGACACGCGGGTTCGATCCCATAAACTGTGAGATCACGACCTGAGCCGAAATCAAGAGTCGGATGCTTAACAGCCTGAGCCACCCAGGTGCCCCTGTCACCATTTTCAATGGTTCTGCTATAAATATGTTTGTGTCTATGTAGCATCCAGTTCAATAAGCAAGTATCTAAATATACTTTTAAAGGCTTGGGAGATAGAGTAGCTGAAAGAAAAATGGATCAGGACTCTGAACATTTAAAACCCAGCCCTGCCTGCAGCTGCGGAGTGGCATGCAGGAGGAGCAGTTTGGGTCACAGCTCTGGGACTTCCAGGGTCTCTGTTTACTTATCAGCAAAATGAAGGGTTGGGATTAGATGAGAAAGAAAAAGCAAGCTCTTTTCCAGCTGGACACGTCTGTGATTCTAGGCAGTGTTTTTGTTTAGGAGAAATGGGATCTGCTAACAGTATTATTAACCATGCACTGATTCATTTAACAATTACTAAGCATCTTCTACATAGCAAGCACCGTGTAAGGGACAGCAAATGTCACCATGCCTAAGCAGACAGGCCTGCCCCAGCCTTTGCCACAGCTCAGACTCTTACCTTTATACTTCCCATCATCCAGGCTTCCTTTGCTCCAGATTCAATGTCTCGGGAGCCAGTGTCCACCAGGCCATGCTTAGGTCATGTGCTTGTCCCCAGGCTCTCTGACAAAACTGAGAAAGAATGTGGCCTCTGTCAACTTTCATGGAGGCAGGCAGCAGGAAATGGCTGTCACCAGGAATTGCCCACCCACCAAGATGACACACAAAGCAAACTGCCCTAGTAGGAAACCAGAGTACTCAAAGGAAGAGGGGGGATTTGAACGTTGGATGACACATGTCCCTCACATCTGCCTCCCTGAGCTTTCTGACACACAACGCACAAATGTGTGTACACATATGTGCATCTTGGGGGAAAGGGGACCCCTCACCTTCACCCAGCTTTCTCATGATTCCGGCTTAGGCAAGGAGAAGTTAAATCCAAGGGGGTCTCTCATATTAGTGGGCAGATTGCTTCCATTTCATTTTTCCTGGTGTTCTCACATGAGACACGGCCATGAAGAGGGTACACAGGAGTCTGGGAGTACAGACTGGGATCACCTAACTGGCTCTATCTCCCAGTGTATGGTCACCGCCATCTCAGCAGAGAAAATGTTTAGGACAATGTTCAGCACAAGAGAGCCACGCAGTGCCTAGGTCACAGGTCACATGGGGAACTTCCCATCATTCCATGGGTAAACATCATTGGTTATGTTGGCCTAAGGTGGAGTGGATTTGACTCTCCTCTGATGACCAAAAGTTGATGGGTCCCAATACCTCCTTAGCATCTGAAATCGTTTCTACCTCTGCCCTTTGTTGCAGATGCTCTCTGACTAACTAATCAGTGTACCTAGAAGGCCAATACCAAAGAAACTTTGACATTAAACCCTCAAGCAATTAAACGTAAAATCCACAGAGATTGCAAAGAACTTAGAATGGCCAAAACAAGTTTGAAAAATATGTCAAAAGTTATCAAACTGTACAGTGGTTTTTAATTTACAACTATTTCTCAATACCTCTTGTTTTTTAATGAGAGAAAACAACGTTTGGATATCATGAACATTCTAGACATAACCTACCTGTGCAAAGACCCATCCATGATATCGTTTGCAACTGTGCCCCTCCCGAGCCCACCCATGCCTAGAGATTAAGCTCTGGCCTGTATTTTGTGGTTAGCATTCCCTTGTTATTTTTCAAAATATGGTTACTATAGATGTTGTTTGATTCTGTTGTATTTTGACCTTTATATAAACGAAGTCATGTTCAACATATTCTTCTGTGACTTGCTGTTTTTATTCTATAAATTTTTAGTAAAGTTTATGCATGATTGTGTGCATACTAGTAGTAGTAGTAGTAGTAGTAGTAATAGTAGTAGCAGACCTTCATTTTCACTGCTGTATAGTATTCCAAAATTTTTTAAATGTTTATTTCTGAGAGAGAGAGAGAGAGTGCACATATGAGAGAGAGGATGGGGGGCAGCAAGAGAAGGGAACAGAGGACCCAAAGCAGGCTCTGGGCTAACAAGGAGAGCCCGATGTGGGGGCTCGAACTCAGGAACCTTGAGATCATGACCTGAGCCAAAGTCAGACACTCAACCTGCTGAGCCACCCAGGCATCCCCCCCAAAACATTGTTATTCACCTAATAGATATTTGTATCCCTTCCAATGTTTTACATTTCCAACATTATTGCTATGAATGGATGCACAAGAATTTCTCCTAAGTATGTACTTAATCATAAACTCCCCAGACCCAGCATATGTGCATCTTCCCTTTTTCAATAATATGAAATTATTTTCCAAGTATGTGTATAAGAGATCTGGTTGCTTTACATCCTCAACAGCACTTGACATGTTCAGACTTTCTAATGTTACCAATCTGGGGGATGTATGATAACATTGCAAGCTGGTCTGGCATTTGCATTTCCAAAGATGACGTTTTTGCCTGTCAGTCTTCACTACCGCATATTCAGATGCTGGAAAGCAGGGAGTATACGGAATTCAGCTTCGTGGCTTCTGCACACACCCCTTTCTACCACACAGGACCAGTTAAGGGTGGTGGAGTGAATGATGCTAGCTCTGGGTTTCCTAATCCACAAGGCTCAGAAGGGAACAAAGCAGGCAGCCATGGGTAGAAAAGGGCAGCAAAGGTTACCTGATTCCATTTATTGCCAAGTTAGATCTCAGACCACAGGGTGAAAGGATAAAGGAGAACAGCAGCACAGAGCCTGGAAGAAGGAATCTTGCTTCGTTTTATTTCTGTCGTTAAATTCTCTGTTGCCTT
>NW_027551560.1:3141830-3224107 GCF_008692635.1 Crocuta crocuta
AGGCTGAAAGTGGAGGGGAAATGCTCTCTGCTTCAGAGACATTTGCACCCAGAACCAAGAGTAGGGATTGCAGACTCCTCTGTGACTTTGACCAACTTCCTCATCTCAGGGCAATATATCTGATGTCTGCCTCTATTCCTCAGTAGAGACCAAAGAGGGGCCCCTCCAGAGCAGGGGCAGCGAGCTGGGCGAATGCTGAGTAAGTCCCCCCGAGAGCCTGCAATCTGCCATCAGGGACGCTGGTGCTGGCGGGCTGCCGCTGTCACCCCAGGCTGCAGGCTGCACTGTTCGACCTGCTTCCCCGTGTCCTTCCCAGCCACCAGTGGTGCCTTCCTGGCAGCTGTCTCTTTGCAGAGATCTGCGCCCAAATTAAACCCATCAAGCTGTCAGCCGCGTTGCCGGGGCTGCTCCCATGTCAGCCCATGTCATGACAACCGATGATAGAAATTCAGGCTTCATGGGGAGCATCTGTTTCCTTTTTAAAATCGCTTTAAAAAGAAGCCTGAGAGAGGCGCCTGCTGCTCAGGGCAGCGCGCGACGACGCCAAGGCAGGCAGGCAGCCTCAGCACCTGCCAGGGGTGGCGCTTCCTCTAGAATTTAGGAAAACGGTGGGGGAGGGGCGCCGCGGGCCAAACAACAACAACAAAAACAAACAAAAAAACCCAGGCAGCCTGGAGAGTGGGAGGGGGCGGGACCCACAGGAGTTACGTCTTCTCCTCCCTGGGGGCCTCCGCTTCTTAAACACCACCCAACACATGCTTCTCCGTAAAGTCCAGCATTGCGGCCCTGGGTTAAAACTCGGTCTTGCATTCTCAGGAAGATCTTTGTCCCAAGGCAACTCCAAAACCTCTAAAATATTGGAGATTCTCTCCGCTGACCACCTGTAGAATGGAGAGAGGGCAGAGGAGAGCTGAAGGTTTCTTACTCCAAACACAAACTGTGTCCCCTTTGATGGGCCTGTGATTTAGGACTGCTCAGCGACATAAAATCTGGGGAGAAAACAGCATTAGTTAAATCCCTGCTGTTTCCCAGCTTACCTTTGCCCCTGCCCAGGTTGGCGCGCGCGCGTGCGCGCGTGCACACACACACACACACACACACACACACACACACATCCCCTACACATAATGTATGCATTCTTGTGTTGACTAAAAAGCCCAAGACACAGATTAAGCACATTCATATTCAGCATCTGAGCATAGATATGGAACGAATTAGCATCCATATCTCCCTTTGCCCTCAGGAAACTGAAGCCCAGAGAAGTCAGGTGACTTTTCTAAAATTGCACAGTTTGATATTAATGAACAGGGGATGAGATCCCAGAATCTTCTGCTCCTGCCTTTTGGAGCTGAGTCTGACCAGACAAATAAGCAAAAACCAACTGGGAACGTTTTCTTTAGAGAAACACAGAGAATATTGAAGCATGGCAGAGGAAAGGGTTATCTGATATGATTTTGGAAATGAGAAAAGATCAGAGATCACCTAACTTGAAGACACAGATTTTAAAACTGTATCTGGGCCAACTTGACCTTACTGCAGACAGGATTATAGGGAATGGTTGAGGGAATCCTTGTAACACAGGCAGTAAGTATGGAGGAGACTTCAGTCTTCATCGAGGTAGAGGCCCCAGAATTTCGTGGGCAGCTCACTGCTGGGTGGCTGATCTTCCAGAAAGAGACTCTGCTTTGGCTGAGCATGTGTGTGTCAACAGCCAGGTTCTAGGCCAGCTCCAGGGGTTTCTGCAGATAGAAGAAGCGATTCTGAGGAAGAACAACGTGGTGTGGATGGTAATAGCAATACTAGCTTTCACTGACAGAGCACCTCTCATACACCAGGTGCTGGTCTAAGAGCCTCATATTAATGATGTATTTCTCCCTCACAGAAGCTCTACGAGTAGATGATAGTCCAATCAACTTAATATTTATAGATAAGCAACCTGAGGCATGGAGCGCTTACATACTTTTTTCAAGTCATCCAGCCACTAAGTGTCAGAGCCAACTTGAATACAGGAGTCCGTCCTGGATCACGTGGTTTAATCCTGTAGGTTCACTGGATGGGGCTCAAGAGGTGAGCACACTAGACCTGCCTCTGCCATGGGCAAGTCCACTCACTCTGGTTGTCCTCAGTGACTTCCAAGGCAGTGAACGTTCTGAGGAAAGTTCCACACAGATGTGTGACTTTGGGCAAGTGTGCGGTGAGGAGGCAATTCAGCAGGCCTGGGCTGCACAGTCTACATATTCTCTGGGTCTCTGGGACTGGCCCATGGGCAGCTCCTGGGAGATAACCTCTGAGCTGTTGGGATAGCCTGGTGGACAGAGCGTCTCTGTATACTTGAGCCTTGGACCACACTCTACAGTCTGACCTCTGAGGGGCAGGCTGGGGACTGAGCAACTAGGACTAGGGTTCTCAGGGTGCTACGTGCAGGTGACTGACTCCCCAGTAATGGCCCTGGGCACCACCGCTCCCGTGAGCTTTCCTGGTTGGCAAAACTTCACATATGTTGTCATAGCTTGTAGCTGGGCAAATGATGCACTGTCCATTGAGTACACAGCGACACGGCACTAAAAGCTCACACCTGGTTTTTCCTCAACTCCACGCTAGGATTTGAATGTGTATCCTTCCACTGGAATGAGCTGCAACTGTGAATCCAGCAGTTTTTCTGAGTCTTGTGAGTCCTTCTAGTGAACTATCAACCCAGAGCGTAGACTTAGTGAACCCCGACACAAGTCAACTCACCCCTCTCGCCCTCCATAGATTCAGATATTAAATAAAGAACTTGACCTACAGCTCTACATGACTTCCATGCATTCTTCAACACTGTCTTACACCCCACTCCTCAACTGTCTGCTTTTTTCTAGTCCCATGGGTCTTATTTGCTGTCCCATCTGCACTAAGGATTTTTCTGCTCCTGGTCTCTGCTATTACTCCCAAACAGGTGAACCTTTACAGAGAAGGGGATGTTGTCAGGTCTCCACATCTTAAATATGTGTCAAAAAGCCTGCTGGCTAGGTCTCAATAATCCATTCTCCTCTCCTTCCCTACTAAAAGAATTCTATTTCAGCTAGGCACCTAGGAATCTTTATTAAGAATAAATGTTCCAACTGGTATGAACTGAATGTCTGTGTCCTCCCTAAAACCCATTTATTGAAATCCTACCCCTCAATGTGATCGTATGAGGAGACACCATCTTTGTACCTTCTTGGGAAGGGAAGGGAGCTTGCTTCCCTTTCCTGCTTTCCCCCATAGGAGGACACAGTAGGAACTCAGCAACCCAGAAGAGGGTGCTCACCAGACCCTGGCCAAACTGGTACACTGACCTTGGACTTCCAGCCACCAGAACTGTTAGAAATAAATTGCTGTTACTAATAAACCACCCACTTGAGGTATTTTGTTATAGCAGCCCGAACTAAGATACCAGGCTTCCTAACAACTAGATGTGGCCATGTGACTTAGTACTGTTCAATAGTGTGTAAGCAAAAGTATAATGTGTGGCTCCCGGGGAATACCTTATGGGATGTGTGCACTCCCTTCTTATCTCTCCCTCCTCCTCAGTGGTGATGGCGGGATCTGGATGACTTCTCTGTCCATCAGGAGAAAGCCATATTCTAAGGATGACAGAATGGGGAGGTAGAGTCTGGTTCTCTGGGGATTTAATGAAGGCAGTGATCAGCCATGAACTGTCTCTTCCATATTTCTTTTTTACAAAAAATGAACAGCATCCATCTTGTTTAAGCTATCTTTATTTTGGATTCTCTGCCACGTGGCACTAAGCCTTTCCCAGCCACCACACACTGCATCTCCCACCTAATGAGTGACTTAGCAGGGCTTCCCATCTGAGCCCATCTAGTGCCTGTACAAGAAAGCAGTGATGATTCATTTAAAAAGCACTCTATTCAGAATACGATCTTCTCCTGTTTCCTACAAATCAAATTACCAAGAGACCAATTGGATTTTTCAAGTCCCTCAAAATGTTCTTTTTAGATGTTCTTGGTATTAAATAGTAAGAGAATTTAAATGGCATCAACAAAACACGCAGATGTGACTGTGAGGATAAGTTACATAAATCTGTGACAGAAAGAACCTCACCAGAGCACTCGGGTGCAGCCGAGATGGAAAACAGTGAGCCGGAGCTCACAGATTTGCTTCTAGCTACTATCATCTTTTCACAGGTGACCATCTATTCAGGTTCAGAGACATCTTCCCTGTTCCTAGGGAGAGTAAAGTTCAAATGGTTTAGGGTAGCACAGGGCTGGGAATCTCAACGTATTCATTTCTTGAACACACATTCATTGTCTCTGGGCCCTGAGCTCTGTGAAAACAGAAGCTGAAGTGGTGTCTCCTCCATAATATACAACACTTGTGCTGAGCACAGTGCTGGCCACAGAATAAGCCAATGGAAGAGGGCCTGGCTTGGAGCCCCAGCTCTGTCAACTATGTGCAGGTGGTACTAATGGAGTGACAAAACCTGAGCCCTTGCATACTTTCTCCTTTTTGTAACTGTTCATCGATCCCTTACTACGTGCCAGACACTAAACACTTTACCTTCATCTTTTACAATCTTCCCAACCTATGAAGTAGGTACCATTATTGTTATTTTTTTTGGAGTAGGCACTATTACTATCCCCATTTTACAAATGGAACAACTTGAGCCACAAAGAAGTGAAATATCTTGCCCAAAGTTTTTCAGCAGGCAAGGGGCAGACCATAGGTTCAAAGCCAGCAGTCTGATGCCAGAGTCCAGGCATTGAGCCCCCTACACCGTGAGCAGAAATCATGACACACTTGATGCTATTGTTGCTCTTGCGATTGTTGCTGTCGCCGACTCGAAAGGGGAGGGAATCAACATTGGTGGGAAGCCCGTGTTGGCCTGGGTAAAGACTAGGCTTGACATTTTATCTATATTGTTTCATTTCATCCACACAGAGGCTTATTCCCAAAGCACAGATAAGGTTATTGAGACAAGGGAGGTCTAAATAAATCCCTCAAATCTCTGCAGCTGTAATGGTAGCGTGTGGACTTCTTTTCAGGTCTCCCAACTTCCAATTCTGTGCCTTCTTCATTTCTCTACGCTACCTCCAGGCCCACTCGCTGTGGATGGCCTCTCACCACACAGGCTCACATCATCTCTTCTTCAAGAGCCCACACTTTCAGTTCTAACAAGATGACTGCCATTGAGTAGGAAAGCTTTTTACTTGTACTTATTAAAACCATTTACACTCCAACCCATCCAAAAAAAAAATATTTGAGCCAACACAAAAGGCCACATAGAGGTTAATAAAGCAATTATTGTAATGGGGGAACAAAGTCTTGCCGATCTGTCTTAACAAAATCAGCTGGGTCTTGGTCTAGCACAGCAGTGGTTATGGGTCTGGGTTGGCAGTCAAACCCACAAGACATAGAGTGGGTACCTCTCTATGACCTGGTACCGTGTTTCTGCAGCTTTATGGAAGGATTCAGACCTGGGGATAGAGATATAGCATTTTTTGCTCCTCTGGAGGCCCAGCACCTGCCCAATGACGTGGCTTTCTTCTACCTCCTCGCCCACGTGGGGCATGCATGTCAGCCAAGGCTGGGAGTCGAGGTGTGTGTGGATCCCCTTGACACAGAGAAACACAGAGCACCTTAGTTCCTCATCAATCTTTTGTACCACCTTCACCCTATAGGCTCAGGGCCTGCATGCCCACTCAGCTGTCTCAGCTGAGACCCAGATGCTGTCTCCCCAGTTAGGAACCTCACAGAATTAACAGTCACCATCTGCCCCACCCTTAGGACTTTCCAGAAAACAATCCTGTGAGGAGAAGACAAGCTCTGAGGTCACTCAGGCCTGATGTCAGCTCTCGACTCTCAGGTGTCACACTCAGAGATAAGGACATTCAAAGAGCCATGTTGTGTTGTGTAAGTTCACATCAGTGAAAGTGGGGCTGGAGGGAACAAGGAAACCCAGCTAATGTTTGCTTAAACACACAGGGGTTTGTTTACACACAGCAGAAGCCTCGCGATTCAGTCCTGGGCAGCTGCTCAGGGGTAAATCCCGTGACTCCACCACTGCTTGCTGCCTTGCGGGTTGCAATAGGGATGCAGCACCTCCTGGTCTCCCATCCACGGGACAAGGAGAAAGAAAGAGGGGGAGGGAAACGTGGGCAGAACCTGTAACAGGAAGCAAAGAGTTTCACCCCAGTTCGTGGCAGACATCCTCTCTCATCTCATTGGCTATAGCTATATCACACAGCCACAACCTACCTCCAGGGAGTCTGGGAAAGTGAATGTTCTTAGCTCAGTGCAGAGCTGCCCCAAACAAAGTGGAATTTTGTTAGTAAGAAGGAAGGGACAATCAGGTAGAGGATCAATGGGCAGGTAATCTGCGATTTCTACCACATATGGCAACCTTGAAAACAGTTTTGAAACCCACCAGGCCCCACATTTTAGGCAGCCTGCTTTTTGCACACAGGCCTCTTCCAGGCAAGCAAAACTCCTTCCACCTGGCCCCAGTCTCTTCCTCCAGCCCACCACCCCACCCCCGACAACAGTGTGCTAGACAAACACAGGTCTCTGTCCTCAGTACACCCCATTCTCTCCACTAGCCCTCTGCCTTTTGGGGAAACCACCAAAGAATTTATATTCCCAGCCTCATCTTTAGAGCTCTGGCAAGGGTTTGAGTCTTATGACTGGAATTTGGAAAGAACGCTCAAGAGTGCAAGGGTAGAGGCCACCATTCCCTCAGGCAGGTCCCCGGGTACACATGGTTTTCTTATTTTGCCAACCAGATGCTGGCTCCTAAGACATACTCTAAAGACAAAGTGGCTATGATGACCTAGATATTTCCTTGAGTATCTTGGAGCTATCCACAGAGTCTACATTAATGTAGCCTAGTTAAAGCTGTCTTAGTAGGTAGTAAACTCCCAGATAATGAGACAGCCAAGAGGTTGGCCAGACACTTCTTAAAGACAGCAGAGCATGCATGGTATCAGAGAAAGGACGGATGTGCCTTCGGACTCCAAAAATCAATGGTTAGGATCTTTGCGGCTTGCTGTAGTTTCCTTCTTAAAACAGCATAATGCCGTGGGGCTCCCAACAAAGGGAAAGATGAGACACAGTTTAAAAATTGGGTTAAAGGAAGCTTGGTGGCAAACTTGCTTTGTGGTTGGCTTGTAGAATTCTAGATGGTTCTGTGGGCACCAATTTCGATATTTGTGCTTTTTGTTTTTGCTGTTTTTTTTACATCTCCTGAGAAGAGGTGCCTCACAGAAACTTCATGAGGATGATGGGTTGGTATCTGGCGGTTACCTCTTGAGGACTCCCCAACCCAGCTCATATTTAAGAAGTTATGAATTGAAAAGACAGGAAAATATTGTGACAATTGTTAATTATAAAACTATCAAAATAAAACTACCCTCTCCTTTTCTTTAAGTGGGAGAATCTGAGAATGAGAAAAGATTGTTGAAGGCAAAAAAAGACAGCCACAGCATGAAATTTTTAAAATCTTAATTGTGGAGTTTTAGATCCTGAAAGATCTCTGAGAAAAGTATACAAGTTCCTAATGTTCTCTAGATCAAATCCTTCTGACGTGCTTCCAGATCCTAACGTGCTCCAAATCAAGTCAAAGCTGCTTCTACACAGTGGGTCTTAAGCTCACAAGGTATATTTGGGAAAGACAGATAAATATAATTTTTTTCCTACTGGAAGAATATTTAAAAAATAACAATCCATATGTGGTAGACTGATTACAAAAATGGCCTCAATTACTCACCACTCCCTGTATTCAAAGCCTTTATCATTGTGACTGTGGCTCCTACTATTGAGACAGGAAAACTAGCTCTCCACCCTGGAGTCTGGGCCAGGACCTTTGGCCAGTAGAATGTGGCAGAAGTGATGTTGATCTAAGTCTGGGTCTCAAGAGAACTTGCTCATTTCTGCTCTCATTCAGAACATTACCACTGTTGTGTAAATAACCCCAGGCTAACCTGCTGAAGGGTACGAGATCTCATGGATAAGAGCTCAGACATCCCAGCCAAGGGTATCGTAGGTCCACCTACAGCTAGCCAACCTCCAAAGATGTGAGAAAAACCGGCCAAGATTACTGGAGCTGCCTACCTGACCCATAGCTGACTTCAAATGCATGACGGAGGCCATCCAGGAAATGAAGAACTCATAGACATGTGGGCAATCATAAGTGCTTATTGTTTTAAGGCAGGGTCAGCAAACTTTATCCATTAAAGGCCTAAAACATGGTCTGCTGTATACTCTTATTTTTGGTTTTTAAACACTTTAAAAATATAGGAACCTCTTTAGCTTAGGAGTCCTGTAAAAACATGCAATGGGCCAAATTTGTCCCATTGCTGTAGTTTTCCAACCTATCTTAAGCCATTGTGCTTTGGGATGTTTTTTTAAATACAGTGATAGCTGGCTGATATACCACATGGGTTTGTGGGGGAGGAGGGTTGGTTTTTGTTTTTTTGCTCTTCGATCTTATTTCCCCTGCAGACAGAGACTAAACCATGTGGGTTCTTGCCTCTGGGATGAAGAGGTTGGCTACTGTTAGAAACAAAAAGGCCACTGGTCAACTCTGAGTCTCATGGCTGATTTTCTCAGTTCCTTTAATAAAGCCTGAAAGCCAGTCTTTATGACGAGAAAGATTTCTAAATTTCAGGGACCTTGGGGCGCCTGGGTGGCTTAGTCAGTTAAGCGTCCGACTTTCGCTTAGGTCATGATCTCGCGGTTTGTGGGTTCGAGCCCTGTGTCGGGCTCTGTGCTGACTGCCAGCTCAGAGCCTGGAGCCTGTTTCAGTCTGTGACTCCCTCTCTCTCTGACCCTCCCCTGCTCACGTTGTCTCTCTCTCTCCTAGAAATAAATAAAAAAATATTAAAAAATAAATAAGTTTCAGGGACCATGGGCCAAGATTATGGGATTCCAGAGAAGACTGACAGCATGTAAGCTCAAAAAGTCAGGTAAAACCAGTCTACGTCATTACTGGAAACCATTTCTGGAGCAAGACCAGAGCTGTCATCCTACAGCAGAAACTGGCAAGGAGCCAGGGTCACAGGAAGTCTGCCTCTTCCTCTATGACCATGAAATCATGCCAACCCAATCCTCTAAACTCGAGATAGCATTCTATGGAAATATAAGGAAAAAGGAAATAAGAAAGACTGAGCATCTATCTGAGTCATGCCTATGGAGAATGAATAGACCATTTAAGTCATTCAATTGGACTGAGTTTACTGGATTGGACTAAATTTAGTTTTTCCTTGCTACTCAGTGGGTTGGAGACTTAAAAAAAAGATAGATCAGTCACAGGAAATAAGTCTAAGCTGAATTAATGTCCCCAAAAAGATATATTGAAATCCTGAGACCCAGTACCTAGGAATAAGAGCTTATTTGGAAGTAGGGTCTTTGCAGATGTAATAAATCAAGGTAAGGTCATCAGGGTGGGCCCTGATCTGATGTCTGGTGTCCTTACAAGAAGAGAAGGAGACAGACACAGAGGAGAAGGCCCAGTGGTGATGGGAGCAGACTGAAAGTCTGTATGTAGCTGCAGGCCAAAGAACAGCAAGAATTCCAAGTACACCAGAAACTAAGCGAAAGGTATGAAACAGACTACCCCTTAGAGCCTGGGACAGGGTTCTCAGGGGCCCAGCGTGGCTCTGCTGACTCCTTGATTTCAGGCTTCTGACCCCCAGAACTCCGAAGGAATACATTTCTCTTGTTTGAAACCACCCAGTCTCAGCAGCCACAGGAAACTAATACAATGTCCATTTATTTTTTAGAAAAGTAGCTACAACTCCTAACTGATAACTATTTCAACACTGGTTTTCTTAAGTCCCATTTCTGAAACTCGAAGTAGTCCCCAAGGGTCTCTCAAGTACTGGCAGAGATGGGAGCTTGACCTCACCCCCACCCCCCAGAGTGGGTTCAGTTGAACATGGACACCCAGCATGAAGGCATATTCTCTGAAGGCTTCTGTTTTTCTGGGTTTGAAGGGAAAATGTGTGCATTAAAATCATCCAGAAAACAAAGACTTCTGAACCCTATACTCTGATTCACTTCGTCCAGAGAATGAAATCCAAGACCCTGTATCTTCAGCAAACACATTCAAGAAATTCTGGTGAAGCAGTCAAGTAAACCCCTTCCCAGAAGCACCCATAGAGGAACCCCAAAATTCAAAGTAGCATGGAGTTCCCATTCATCACCTGCTCACTCAGAAAGCTGTCCCAATGTGGGGATTGGCCAGGGTGGGAAAGCTTGGACATAATGAATGCACTTTTCACTGTGGAGTCCCTCAGGGCAGAAGAGGAGTGAGGCAAAAGTAGCCCCTCCCCCTCTCGGGACTTCCCTCCCACTTCCCAAATTTGGACCCTGCACAAGATCCGAGAGAAAACCAATCCTGGTAGCCAAGTTTAGTTTTCCAGGTACCTAGCAACGGGCACCAGGCCAGTAGCTATATGGCCCCCACATAAATGGACGGCACTATATCAGCTATGCAGGGCAATGAAGCAACTTATTGTGATCTTGACTCATATGGCAATAAATATCAAATCGAAACACAGAAGCAGAACATCCACAGGAAATGGCAACAGCATTTTATGGGTCTTAAATTTCATAGCAGAAGAGAAAATCACTACCGGGCTCTGAAAAGCTGCAGCCAGAGCCTTTTTTTTCCCCTCCCAAATCCATTTCAGAAGAAAGCAAGGAGTGGAGTACAGAGTACAGAGCTGAGTTAGGGGGAGGTCAGGCAGAGCCAAGCCATTTGGAAAGAAAATCTCTGTAGTGTTAAGACAGAAAAATGTGAGTAACATAAATCAGAAGAAATTAAGATTCTTCAAATGCATTTGATCTTTTAAAAGCAGCCAATAACTAGTAGAAATAAATTGTGTTTTCTCCTTCCTACCCCACCCCACTGATTACATTACTAACCAGTAAAACAATGAAAGTCAATATTCGGTCCCTATGCCCAGTCAGTCCCTGTGACTTGCTAGCACTTGCATATTTGTGATATTTCATAAGTTCACTGAACATCTACTATGTGTCCAACCTTTCACATGTATTAACTTTAAGCAGCTGAGCAATCCTGTCGAGAGATATTACTTATCACTCTTTTCAGATGAACAATTGACAGTCTGGGAGTTAAATAAGCTCACTAGTACTAAGGGGAAAAACTAGGATTCAGACTCAAGCCTTCCTTGACTCTAAAACTCAAGGCTAATCTCACTTCTCTGAGAATTTGGAATATGTCTTAAACCTCCATTTTCCACAAAAAAATAATACCAGAAATGGGGGTTCACATTAACCAGGCACGGGAATCTCACTGTGTTAATAAAAATATTCTAAAACTGGATTGTGGTGATGGCTGAACAACTCAGTAAACTTACTAAAAATCATTGAACTGTACTAAAAATCATTGAACTGTACACTTGAAATGGGCAGTTTCTGATATCTCAATTATATCTCAATAAAGCATGAAAATGCAATATAAAAAAGAATATACTAAAACCAAAAATATAATAATAATAATAATAATAATATACAAGTCTGAGGGAGACATATTTGTTTACCAAAAAACCTGGGGACAAAATTAAGGGTAGATTGGATGAAGTGATAACTGATCATCACAAAGCAGACCCAGGGATTTATCATGAAGACAGACTTGGGCAATTTCAGCCTCCCTCTGTGGCTGAATTTCTCTCCTCAGCGACAACCATTTTTCCATTATATGGGAAATATGTGACTCCTTGTTTTTTTTCTCCCACCAAAACCTATTTGCAGACATTTGTTTATACTAAAGTGTAAATGACTGATTTGTGTTTAAAGGCTCCCTCTTCTGAAGAAAATACATCATTTTAAATTCCAAATATTCAATCCTCCCTTCTCTGCTGAAGAACAATGACAGACCACTTCAACTGGATGTTCAAGTGACTTCAAAATCCACAAACAAAATATAAACCCATTATTATCACACCGCCAATTTTCCCACAGGTCAGAGTGTCTGCCATTCCAACTTCCCAAAGCTTGCTTGTCATCCATGTTCCTCAGGCTCCCTTCCCAACTGCTAACATAGGCCTGAAACCCTCATGAAGTTCCCTAACTCCAAGTACTTCTGGGGAGCCCCAGAGGGTACATCCTGTCAGTTCTCAGATTATCTGCAGCTGTCACAAGGCGTCTGTCGTTTTTATCTTCTTTTGCTGCTCCAGCCTCCTCCAGCAGATATATTGCATCTCTGGGATGCAAGCACCATTTTGCTATGGACCATCGCTCCCACTGTGCCCTTCCTTTGCCAGCTGGCACTCTGCCCTTGGGTATTTGCGCATCCTCTGGACACTGTGGTCAACCAGGGACTTCTGTCGGCACACAAGAGAGTCAGAGAGCCAGAGGTGCATAGTGTTCTATGCAAAAGTGGGAGAGTCTTCCCTTCTTTCATGTGCTATGCTGTTAGGGAGGTTCCAAATCAGCTCTGCCTTCCTCCTGACACCCTGGGAGGAAATCTAGAATAAATCAAGGGATGATGCCTGAACAAGGCCTTCTACATGGAATGACCACCAAACACATGGTCTTTCTTCAATAAATAGAAATACCACCAAAGGGCCATTTTTAATCTTGATGGACAAATCATCTAAGCCCTTTGCTGTGTGTTACCCGGAGCAAAATCACACTGCAGTCGGCTTTTATAGCTTAACCTGCAGTGACCTGCCCCACTCCAGCAAAGCCGCAGGTTACCCCAGAAAAATTAATCCGACATTGTTTGAGATAACTCCCAGCACAGGGCAGAGAGACCTGAACAGGAGAGAATGCTACAAAGCTCCTTATCCATGGGGTGTTGTTTAGTAAATCCCAGAACAAAGCAGCAGAACAAAGTTAATTGTCTTCTCCAAAGACAATTAACAGACAGTTGTGTCAATCAGTTGTTTTAGAAAATCAACGTGGGGTGCTTGGGTGGCTGAACCGTTAGGGGTCCAAGTCTTGATTTTGGCTCAGGTCATGATCTCTTCATGGGATCGAGGCCCACACTGAGCACGGAGCCTGCTTGGGATTCTCTCTCTCTCTCTCTCTCTCTCTGTGTGTGTGTCTGTCTCTATCTCTCTCTCTCTTCCTCCCTCCCTTAACATAAATAAATAAAACATTTTAAAAAAAGGAAATCAAGTATTGGCATGTTGTGAAGCTATACTCCTTGATCTGGAGTATGGAGGGGTTTTGCCTCATTTTTTTCTTCCCCGAATTTAATCCTGGGTAACCCTCTGAGTCTTGCCTTTTCCATAGATTATTCTCTAGCAACACTTAAAAAAAAAATCAGCGTCACATTTTTTTTTCTCAGTCAAAAGAAGCAACAAAATCTGTTGATTTCATGTATGTCTCCCAGGGTTCTAAAGACTAAAAATATCGGATGAGAGACTTACCTGTGACCCTGCTGCTAGATAGTATTATCTCTTGGAAGTGGTTCTTTATCTGCACTTCCTTCTTGTACTCACTACCTGGCTCCCAGACACACTTTCATCCCAGGGATTTCCAGTCCTCCTGTTCTTCACCCTATTAACCGCTCCTTTCTGCACAGACAGGGTTTGCAAAGTGTTTTCCTAAAAAGCTTTCATGCCTTTGTTTCCATTGCTATTCCTAGAAGGAAACCGACTGAGGTCTTTGGAATTCCCTACCGTGTCTTAGGGAATGAGCAGAAAGCATGACCTCCACGCAGTGCCATCTAGCCCAGACCCCACCCACCGGGACAGCGGGTGGAAGAAGTCACTGAATTTCCCTGCCCTGACGCTGGCACTCTGACAGCCTGCCATGCGAGGCGGGGCCCAGGCAGCCGCAGACTAACACAGTCACCACGGAGGGTCTGTCGGGCAGGTGAGACGCACCCAGCACTCCGTAAGTCACGTAGGACACCTCACACAATCATCTGTCCCCGGGGAAGGCCAAAGTGTAGCTGGAGAAGTAAAATCAGCTTCTGGGAAACAATGAGGGAACAAGGGAGTGAGCCCGAACCGATGTGGGGGCTGGTTCTGAGAAAACCAGGAGTTTGGGGAAATGGAGGGGGGTTGGAGGAAGCTTCTAGAAAAGCTGGGCACTGAACGAGCATGTTTAAAAGAGGCAGAGGGGACCAGGGAAAGTATTTTAGGCAGTGTGTGAGCAATTACAGAAAAGGTAGAAAGGGAGCTGGTACGGGGTGGAGGGGAGTCAGAAGCCGGGAAAGACGGAGCAAGCTGGCGGGTGAGGAGTGAGGTCTCCTTGGGCCAGCGACAATGCGAGCTGCGATAGCCATGATCCTCATGGGACAAAGGGAGAGAGTGAGTATCAGGGCCCAGAGAAGGCAGAACCTGGGTCTTGTAGAGAAAAGCAGCCCCCCACCGTCCCCAACGAGGAGGCCGCAGCAATGGGGCCTGGGGATGATGGCCCAGCCTGACCGATTGCTACCCATCACCATGCTCCAATCGTGTGCTAGTGGCCAGAGAACCACTGATGGCTGTACTGGTGACCACAGGACGCCCTGCTCGGCAAAGGGCAGAAAATGCGTCTGGAGGGACCACGGGGTTCGAGCCAGCAGACCAGTCACCCTGAGGTAGCAGCACAGCTGAAGTCCTGTGGTCAGATGTGAAATGCAGCAGATGAGGCCCTCAAACAAGTGAACTGGAATTGGCCCTCTTGTTCCCCAAGTCTCTGCTCAGATATTAAGTGAGCCCCCCAAACCCAAACCCATTCTAATGCAACAGCCCTAATTTACTTCCCCCACAGCATCATCTGACCTGACCTTGTTCCCCTTCTCATATCTTACTGTCATGTCTGGGAGAGCGTGCATTTCCCCAAGAACCTCTCTTGTTTGTCACTGCGCCCCCAGCACTGAGAACAGTGCCTGCTGGGGTCACCATGGGTGAAATCCACGTGGGATCCCTCCCGAAGAGAACAAAACACACAAGCCTGAGGCACAAACTGTGCTAACAGCAACCTCCCATCTACAAAGGGGTTAGGGAACAGGGTGAGTGACCTGGAGGAGAGAGGTAGAGGGGGATACTCCCTTCTGAAGGTCACATGCTCTGCCCCGGTCACAGCAGGCGGCCAGAAGGCCAGAAAGTCTGTCAATTTGAGCTTTTTGCCACCTCTGAGAGTTCTCTGCCCCTTCTTAATACAGAGAGAGCCACCATTCTGGTGGCCCGGCCATTGCCTTAGTGGTCCCTCTTGTTTGGCTGAAGCTCCTGGGGCAGGTCACTGAGCCGAGAGAGAGCCTTTCCGGTTGGAGAGTCCCCAGCCATACATGGATTTATGCCGCACCCGGTTCCTGGGGGAGGAAGGTCTGTTCTGACATCAAACAGTCCGTCAGCATCGCTGTTCCAGAAACTGTTAGCATGATGAGTGGGCCGCATAAAGGTAGCGGGGTAACGGTTAGCTCATCTCTAATTATATGGGATTTACGATTAGGCAGCAAGTTTATTTTGGAACACTGCAATAACAAGACGCACAGCAGTGGCGAGGACGAGGAGGTGGAGTTCTAGCTTGGCCTTTAGAATATAATAGCTTGTCATTGCCATGGAAACCAGCTCCCTGGGAGTTGCAGGCACCTTATTCTATAATTATAAGAGATCTGATAAGGGCTGCGGGGGGAGGGATGGTGGTGTGTATTTTTTTTCCCCTTTATAAATTGTATTCGGTGGCTGAAAATAGAAGAACCTGGAGAACAAAGCCTGTTATTAACCACCATCTGCTAAAAGGCGTCTGCACTTGAGCTGCCGGGAGAGGCTCTTCCTGCAAGCTCTGTGGAAGCACCCAGAACGCCAGGGGGTGCTCAGGACGCATGCCCGGGAAGCGGAGGGTGTGTCCAGGCAGGCAAACCACGTGCCAACGCGACTTCAAGCTGAAATGGCTATTCCGGATTGTCGGGATGGACTGTACCCTGTGTGAGAGGGCGGGGCCTCCCTGTTTCCTCTCCATGCCTACCCCCTCCTTCCCAGATTTCAGCTCCAAGTGGAATCAGAGCCATCCCAACCTTGGGACTTGAGACTGAGCAAACTTCTTAAGCTTTCTGAACCTCCATTCTTTTGTGATTGAAGATTGTTTGGAGGATTAAAGGAAGATGAGGGGAAACATGTTTGGCAAACTGTAAAGTTTGCTGTACACAGCTAGATTATCTGAAGAACAGAGCCAGACTTGCCTTGGGAGAAAATCACCCTTCATTTAAAAATCAAACCCCTTATTTTCCAGTTGAATGATTTTACCAACAATTCCACAGTAGATATTAAAGAGAACAGAAGTGCCAATAATAATAATAATAATACCTTCCATTTGTATAGCATTTTATAGCTTAAAGGTGTCTTCACCATATTCTACTGTGGTTGTATGTTGCCTTAATCAAGTAAGCACTCTCTGTGCTGATTCATTTATAAGGAAGGCCAGGCAATCTGGAAAGCTTCTTTTCTAAAAGGTCTTCTTTTAAAAAAAAAAAAAAGGGTCATGGTCATTAAAAACTAAAGCCTAGCAGCATCAAGTATAGCTGTGTATGTTAAGGGCACTAAGTCAATAAAATCACCAGGAGCTGTTTTCTAAAGCTTTCCAAACTCTAAAGAGTCCATCCAGTTGCCCTGCAGAAGCAGGAAATGAGTGAAAAGAATAGAGAATGCTTCATTCTATTCATGACCATGGTCAACCTGTTGTCTCACATTAATACTCTTTAAAAGCCAAAGACATATTTGGGGGGAAATATCACTATTACATTTTGCTTCCCCTACTGTGTATGACTCCCATGGACTGCCCATCACGTCCAGAAGCAGGACAGTGCTCACTGGCCAATGGCTGCCATCAGGTAAGATTACATATGGTTCTGAGTAATAAAATCTCTAATGAACAATGGCTAAAATGAGGTAAAAATATACCTCAATTAAAGCTTGGGAGGTAGGTAGCACAGGGCTGATATGGGGGTGCTGCTCATAGAATTCCCAGGGACCTATCTCAGAATTCTGCCATCTCCATGGCCTGGCCTCATCCTCACGGTCCAACGTGGCAGCCAGAGCACTGGTCCTCACAAGTGCATTCCAGAGAGATGGAGAAAGGACAAAAAACAAGGGATAAAGTGTGTGAGCTGCCTGCCCTTTAAAGAAGGTTCTTAGGAGTTTCCATGTAACAATTCTGCCCACATACCATTGGCTTTAAGTCAGGAGTTCTGAAAGGGGGGGAGGTGTCTGTTAGGGGACAACCAGCAATCTCCACCCAGGTCTTTCATACTCTGACTTTGCTTCCACATCATTTTTTGCCAGGTGACACATTTGAGGTCATCTTCAACCATAGGTTCAACTACATGGAGCCAGAAGCTAACCTGATGCCCTTGTACTAAATTCCCAACAAACACCATCTCACACTCGGATACACAGCCATGTTACAGGAGTGAAGGTGTATTTTGACCTCCACTCCTACCCTCAAGGAGCTTACCTTCTCTTATGTTCTTCCCCTCATTTCTCATGAGAAGACATCCCAACCCCAAATCCCAGGATTGGCAAGAGCCAGAAACTTAACCCAATCTGGTCTAAGTGAAAAAGGGGACTTCCTAGAAAGATGATGGGTTGTCTGACTGAAGACAAAGACAAGAGCATGGGGGGCTCTCAGGAGGACTGTAATCAGGCTCTGCAAAGCCCTGCAGGCCCTTGTCCTTTCTCTGCCTGTGTATCTTTCTTGCTGACGGCCTGCTTCTTCCACGGAGGGGACAACGGAGCTGCCCACCAATTTTGAGCTTTCCATCCTACAGCTTCAGCCACTTAAGAAAGAAACCAGATATTCTCTCTGATTCAAAGTCAGGAAACACCCCTTGGTCCAACTTAGTCAGGTGCTAAGCCTGAGCTAATCAGGTGCGTCCAGGTGGGCATGGCCAGCTGAGCCACATGGACAGAGCAGGAAAAGGACCATTCGTAAAGACAGGGAGCTTGTCAGCCTGGGTACGCTGACAGGTATTCAAGTTAAGAGTCATTCTCTAAGCTTTTCACAACAGGTCTAAGTTCTCTGGGAAACAGCTACAGAGCAGTTGTCATGGCACGCTTATTCATGTGCCTTCACTCACACGGTTTCCAGAGCCCAAGGCAGCTCTATGTCTATGCTTGTGTTCCCAGATGAAAATAGGCTCTCTGGGCACAGCTCTAAAGGGCAGACATGAGTGCCCTCCAGGAAATGCTGGCCTTGCCCAGGGAAGCAAGCACCTTCCAAATCAGTAGGACATCAAATACCCAGGAAAGGATCAGACTAGGTCCTTTTTTGTCCCCACCATAAAGTCTAAAATAGTCATAAGAAAAAGGACTCATGAAAAGTGAGCCCAAGTACAGTCACATCTACTCAGGAGAAAGTGGTGGTACCTGGGTAGTCACACATCTCAGGAAATTGATTAACCCCCTGAAGGGATTCTGAAAATCCTCTGCATTTCCACCTCACCATGGAGCAATGAGGAATCATGGAAAGCAGGTCAAATGAATCACTCATGAACATTTTAAAAAAATGTATCCCCTGTCCAAAAAGGTTGACCCTGTAGCTACTAGCACAATATACAACATTATACGGCCTCCCTCTACCCCCACTGAGGTCATGCCAGCCAGGATCATTTTTCCCATCTCCCATCACTTTTCTCTCAAGAGTGAGAAAAACAAAAAGACTAAACGTAGCAGTTCAGTCACCCAAGCCATTATTAAGCCATAGTCATTATTCATTAATAAGCCATAGTCACCTGTCACTAGACTATCCTTGCTTTCCCATGAGTGGCTCCCTTGAGAAAAACTTAGTTGTTATTTCTCAAATCACAGAACACCATTCTCCCAAGAGCTGCTTCACCTGCTGGCAGAGAGGCAAGGGACTCAGAGCCCTGCATTGATGTCTTACCCAGGCTGCACTGTGTGGTCTTCAGGAGCTAACTGGAGAGACTTCCTCCACCAGAGAGTGTCATGGCTGCTAGCATTGTGGAAACAATACTGAATTAGAGTTTGAGCCACAGCTCCGTTACTTTGAAGGCGACCTCAAGTCTTGTAACCTTTCTCATCCTTGCTGACTGCTAAAATAAAATAATACTTACCTCAGGGATTACACGTGGGTATATGAAAGTGTTTTGAAACTGTAAGTTTTTAACTGCAGATAATATGAAGTGTGTTGGCATCATAAGCATGGGTATTAACAATAGAGCTACTGAAATGAAGAAATTCATACCAGCAGACCTCTGGAAGAAATGATAATTTCTACGGGTTTTACAGTTGCTAATGAGAGTGAGAACTACAGATGAGCCATCAGAAATGGGGCCAGGGTCAGATCCCCAAATCTCATCTTCTTCATTCTCTGTGCAGAGAACCTATGTCACAGAGCTCCTGAAAAGGCACATCCATCTTTGTTGATGAATTTAACTTGTATTTTTTTTGTTGTTTAAAAGCAAATAAAGAACCCCTTTTCACTCTATAGCAGTGCTGCCTACTCCTAAAGTATAAATTCTCATCATAAAGTCCATTTCACTACCATTTTTAAGAATCCATTTTATCTGCTTGGTCTCTAGCCCTTTGAAAGTGACTGCCAACTCTCTGAGCCAAGGTCACACAACACACGGTTGAGCTGCAGGCACCCCCATTCATCCACAGTAAATGCTTTTGAAGTGTCTCTTTGTCCCTCATCCACTTTCTCCTCAGAATCTCATCTTCACCTGTCAGTGACCTCCTGGCTCTTCAATTCCAACTGCAATCTTGCCTCTGGACTTTGAGATGTGTTTATTCAGAAAACAGTGAATGCCTGCTGTGTGCCAGGCACTATTTGTTCACAGTGAACAAAACCATCAAAAACCTGTGGCCCCCTGGAGTTCATGGTCTAGTTCACTCCTGATTCCGAATGTTATAATCTTGGTTTCCTTGAATGGGTTCTGACATGTCTGGACCTGGCACAGTAAAACCTTGGACACCAAATTTCAACTGTCAATTCCATCATCAAGAAAAGGAGAACTTGAATTCAATGGCACATGGAACTTTCTGGAAACCAAGCTCAATAAAACCAAATAAATTATAATAGGGCACAGAAATCCAAAAATTACAGGCATTTTAGTTTCCACAGCCTCCTTTTGTGGATTTTGAATAGAAAATGGCCAAGGTAATCTTCCCTCCTTTACATCCCCTCTTCTAGACCAATATGCTGGGTGGGGTCCCTTTCCATCTATAACTACCTTGGATGTGTCCATTATGTCTCACAGGGCTACCTTTCTCTGGAACCATTAGAAAATTAAGGAAGGGAAATAAAACAAAATACCTTCTTTAAAACAGGAGTTCTAAGTAATTGAAACCCCAAATTTACCTGTGTTCTATTCCTAGCAAACTTGATGCTCTATCTCTGTTCTTGAACAAGAGTTTGGGGTGAGAAAATAAGTAAAGAGCTTCATTTCCAGTACCAGTTTGAAAATTAGCCACTGGGTGATGGGTTTTGTTGGTTTGCTTTATCGTAAATTTTAAAATGTTATTCATTTGGCACGTGCAGAGTTTAAAAGAATAGCAGAGCTTTCTAGTTAAGTTGGAGGCAAGCTAAGTGCCTCTGGATCCACATGTCCCAAGTGGCACAGCAAATACTTATGAAACTAGAAAGATGTAAAATTGCAATAACACTGGAAACAAAGGAAATTAATAGTTCAATGTTCTCTGGAAGAAATTTACACTAACCAAAGCATAGATGAAGCCCTATAACAGAAGAACAGAAAAGTACCCCTCACTGAACTGAAAAACTCTGGCTCAGAGACATCAGGCCTTTGCTGCCCATATAGCTGGTAACCACTGTCCTACTGTAATGAAACCACTTTCTAAAATGACGATTGTTTGTTTCATACCAGACTAGTCATTAGTACTACCTATAAGGATTTCTCTCTCTCCTTCTGTGTATATGATAGAATTGCACTTCCTCAATTCCTTGATTAGATATAGATACACCACTCACTTTTGCCTCAGAAAGGTGATGTATATGACTTCTGGATGGATGGTTTAACACCCACGGTACATTAGTCACACTCCTTTGTCTTCTGCTAAGGGGACCAGAAGCTCTCCAGATACTGGCTGCTCCAACAGTCTGAAGTGAGAAACAAACCTATTGTGTCAGGGTATTGAGAATTGGGGGCTATTTGTTACTGCAGCATGACCTAGCCCATACTGACTTCTACTCATAAAATCTTAAACAAGGGCTGCCAGATACTCCTAAAAAAATATCAGAACCCCAGTGGATCGAAGAGTGAAAAATATGCATTTAATTTTTAATTAATCAAAAGTAATTACATTTTATAATATATGCATTTTCAAAACTGCTATTTTGTTTTATAATGACTAGACAGGGTTTGTTTTATAATGACTAGATCAGGGTTGGCAAATTTTTTCTGTAAAAGACAAGGGATTTCTGTAAATCCCTTAGTTAGCCTTTGTGGGCCACATGTATGGTCTTTATTGCAATACTCAACCCTACTGTGGTAGCACAAAAGCAGTCATAGACATTATATAAGTGAATGTCCACAGCTGTGTTTCATTAAAACTTTATTTACAAAAATAAATGGTGGGCTACACTTGGCCTGCATGGCGTGATTTGCCAAGCCCTGATAGAGATCTCTGAAGAAGGAACAGAATCAACTTTGTACTGACTTTCCCCACCATTTGGCTCCATTTATTGATTTGCCTATTGTTCATTACACTGAAAGATCTTTCTACAACTGCATTTGGGACAGGAATCAAAGCCTGAAAATGAATTACTCTCAAAAGTTTTAGAGCTTCTGTTAATTAAATAACTGTGCTAGGCCCACAAGGAGAGAAATGATATATTTAAAGAAAGAACTTAATCATAGAGGGAATTAGGGAAGAGATGTTTTTTTCCTAAGTGAAAGCCATTAACGTTTTCTGATTTCATCATGGTTGGATATTTTCTACAAGAAATGCAGCATGCACAGAGGCCACAAAAATGCAATATACAAAATTGCTCAAAGGACACATTTCCTTAGGTAACTTGCATAAATATTTAAAGCTTCTTTCTGTAAAAATTTCAACTAAATATACTGGAAAACAATTGCTTATACAATGCAAATGTAACTCTTTTCTTAAAAAGCAATTATTTTTATCAAGGAATTGAATTTTCTCAAAATGAAAGAATGCGCCAATTTATTTCTTATTTTGAGCAGTGAATATAATGAGCACAGAAATAAGTGAATAAAATAAAGACAAGCTTCTGGAACTGTTGGCTATTGTAAAAGGGTATATTATTGGCTGAGAGTTCTTACTTCCTCCCTGATCCTTGTTGAGACCTTCCACAGTTTACCTCCCGATCCCATTGATACTGTGCTCAGCCAAGTGACTTGTTTTGGCCAATGGAGTGTCAACAGAAATGACAGTGTGGTATTTCAGAGCAGAGGCCTTTAATGACCTCTCACAAGTTTGTTTCCCCTCTTGCCCTCTGCCGTCTTCTGTGGGGAAAGATGGCCCTTTGTAGTTGCTATCTCTGAGATAGAACACATGTAACAGACTTGAACTTGAGCATGAACCCAACCCTTAGCTCAATGCAGAACCGTTCCAACCAATCTACAGATCTGTGGGTGACAAAACTAATGTTTGTTGTTGTATGCCACCAAAATTCTGAAGTTGTTTGTAATGCAGTATTAATAGTTAACTGATACAGTTATTGCTTATCATTTTTATATTATTTACCATTTTATTTTACTATTTTTTATTGCTTAATCAGACACTATTTTGGGGGTGCCTGGTGGCTCAATCAGTTGAGCAACCAACTTTTGATTTCAGCTCAGGTCATGATCCCAGGGTTGCAAAACTGAGCTCTACATTGGGCTCCAGGCTCAGTGTGGAGCCTGCTTAAGATTCTCTCTCTCTCTCCTTCTGCCCCTCTCCCTGACTCATGCTCTCTCTCTCTCTCTCTAAAATAAAAAAAATATGTGTTAAAATATTCTTTACATTCCCTTGTGAAAAATCATGACGTGTAAATAAATTGGTCATCAATTTAGTAAAAAGGTCTCAATTCTCTTAATAAACCCAGCTATCAAGTGTGATTAAGCTTAATAATTTCATGGAACTCATTTTCAAAAACTTCTTAACTTTAATAATCTTTAAATGGTGCAGCAGGGCAGGATTTTGAAATACTAACAGATGTGTCCTCAACTATTCCCTGTGTTTCATTGAATTATTCCCTGTAGGACCTTTACCCAATCCAAGGGCTAGGAAAGAAACACCTATTAACTTAAGAGGTAATGCTTCCAACTATAGATTGTAAACCATTAGTAGATCACCACATTGATTAAGTAGGTCTTAAGTAAGATATTTTAAATGAAAAATAGATTAGAAAACATCCAATTGTATCACTCATAAAGGGTTTATATTATTTTGCAAATATATATGAAAAAAAGAAACTGCAATGCGATCAAAGTCAAAACAAAAACAATAGGGAGCCACTGTCTTCTTCTTCTTTTTTTTTTTTTACATTTATTTATTTTTGAGAGACAGAGAATGAGCAGGGGAGGGGCAGAAAGAGAGGGAGACACAGAATCCAAAGCAGGCTCCAGGCTCTGAGCTGTCAACACAGAGCCCGATGCGGGGCTCCAACCCATGAACCATGAGATCATGACCTGAGCTGAAGTCAGACACTTAACTGACTGAGCCACCCAGGTGCCCTGGGAGCCACCCTTTTAAAGAAAGTTTATTTTAAAAAAACTAGAGGCACCAAATATTTGGTTCTAGTCAATACTCGACCCTTCTCCAAACTGCAATTACCACTTTACTCTCTGCATTACTCTAGGGCTATAACTACATATAAGATAAAACAGAAGGACATCATCTATAACATGGAAAAGACAACAAATAGTATACTAAACAATGAATAACTAAAGCCATTTCCATTAAAATCAGGACCAAGATAGGAATGTCTATGTGACCACCAGTTTTAAATAATATTTAGAAAGTTTTAGCTAATGAACTAAGAAAAAATAAACAGAACATAAAAAAGAAATATCTTTCTTTCCTTATTGCCTTATTGATAACATTATCAGATTCCTAGAAAACTTAAGATGTAATAGAAGACAGAATTAATTTGGTAATGGTGCTAAACACAAAATAAATACATAAAATTAACATTTTTATTCATAATAACAATAACCAATTATAAATACATATGAAAAAAAATTGTGATGAAAACTGTATAACTCATAGGTACAAGTGTGATTTTTTTAAGTTATAGGACCTACATGATAAGGCAAGCCACACAGTGGAGAAGATATTCACAAAGCATATATCCAGCAAAAGAACTTATATCCAGAATATGTTTTTTTTTTTTTAATATTTNATATTTTTAAATATTATTTCAAATCAATAAGAAAGTGACACCCAGTCCATTTACAAAAAAAGGCAAGGGTGCCTGGGTGGTTCAGTGAATAAAGCGTCTGACTTGGGCCCAGTTCATGATCTCGTGGTTCATGGGTTCGAGCCCCGAACTGGAGTCTGCTTCAGATTCTGTGTCTTCCCTTCTCTCTGCCCCTCCCCCACTCACACTCTGTCTTTCTCTCTCTCAAAAATAAATAAACATTTTTCAAAAAGGCAAAAAACTTTAACTATCCACTCTATCAAAGAGGCTATCAGAATGATAAATAAGCTTGTGAAAAATATTTAACATCATTGGTCACAATGAGATACAACGTACTCATCAGAATTGCTAACATTCTAACAATTGCTAACAACTGACAACCTAGGTTGGCAAGAATGGGGACATCTGGTCTGCCACAAAGTTGGCAGTATTGTCAGTTGGCATGGGAACTTGCAGAACTCTGGCATTCTCCATTAGAGGTGAACATCTGCATACACTCTGCCCGGTAATTCCATTCCTGGCTTATACTCAATGGAAATGTGTACATAAGAGGACCAACAGACACATATAAGAATGGTTTGGGTATCGTGTATAACAGCCAAAACTAAACAACCCAGATGTCCACCAAAAGTAGAACGGAGGAATACAAACAGAAAACGATGTCGCCATTGTGGAGATGGTATGATGATTCTTCAAAAAATTAATCATATGGTTCAGCAATTCCACTGGTGGGTATGTCCTCAAAACAGTGGAAAGCAGAGATTTGAATAGATATTTGTACATCCATGTTCCCATCAGCATTACTCACAATAGCTAGAGAGTGGAAACAATTGAGGGCCCATCATCAAATAAATGGATAAACATAGAAAAAACAAAATGAATGGAAAAACAAAAATATTCTACACAATGGAATATTTAGCCTTAAAAAGAAAAGAACATCTGACTCATGCTATAACACAGATGATGAGCCTTGAAGACATTGCACTACATGAAATAAACCACATACAAAAGAACTGATATTATGGGATCCCACTTAATGAGGTACCTAGGGTAACCAGACTCTCAGAGGCAGAAAGTAGAATGATGGTTGCGAAGGGTTGGGGGAAGGACACATGGAAGGTTATTGTTTAATGAATGTAGATTTTAGTTTGGGATGACAAAAAAGTTTCTGGAGATCGATGTTGGTGAGGGCTGCACAATGTAAATATACTTAATGCCACTGAAAGGTACACTCACAAATGATTAAAATTGTAAATTTAATGTTACTTTTTTTAACCACAATAAAGTAATTTAACAGAATTGACAAACTGTCATGTATTCATATAATGAAATAATATATAGCAACAAAAATGAAGACACTACCTTCCTACAACAATATAGATTTTTAATTTTTTAAAATATCAAATAGCTAAAAGAAGGGATGTCTATGTTTGACTGTATACAATGACAAAAAATAAATGCAAAAGGTTACCTTTACATCCTCAAAAATAGAGAAAACACAATTTTAGCCATTTTAGAATTGCATTATGCTCCAACTTTATCCTTAAAGCCTTCTAAAAATGGAGGCCAAGAAAATTTCAAATGAGCAAGACAAATATTTATGTAAATTTTCTTTTAATCTTTTTAAATAAATAGACAAAAAGCAGAAATGCCAAAGTAACTAGTTCAAACCTGGACCCTGACATCCCTTCTGCAGCTGCACTGACAGTTCCCTCCTCCGCTATGCTGGGGTCAGAATACCTGGCTAGGAGCTGAATGACACACTGCAGTGAATGTGTCTCAGGTGTGAGATTTGGAGGAGGGAGGGACAGAGTCAGGAATGGCCTTGGAGAAGTTTCTTGCAAACACTGTCATTTTTATTTAATGTCTCTGATGCAGGTATAATGATAGATTGTATCGAGTGGCCAAGAAATACAGTCATATCCAACTAGTCAATGGTCCATTGGGTGAGAGAAGGTCCCTGTGCAATTCAACGGGGGCTCCCATCAAAAGTAAACCAAGAGGGACCTTAAGATCGGAGAGGACAGGGCACCTGGATGGCTCAGTCGGTTGAGTGTCCAACTTCGGCTCAGGTCATGATCTCACGGTTTGTGGGTTCGAGTCTTGTGTCAGGCTCTGTGCTGACAGCCAGCTCAGAGCCTGGAGCCTGTTTCGGATTCTGGGTCTCCGTCTCTCTCTCTGACCTTCCCCTGCTCATTCTCTCTCTCTCTCTCTCTCCCTCTCTCTCTCTCAGAAATAAATAAAACATTAAAAAATTCTAAGAAAAAAGATCGGAGAGGTGAAGAACACTGACAGCATGAATGGGTAGTTGTGGGGTCAAGACCAACTCATACCTGGAGCCAGGTGAGCCAGGCCTTACTAGCCCTCCACTGATTCAATGTCAAGTGAGCAGAAAAAGCAACAGGGAGCCTAGGAAACAAGTTAGGCCCAGAGAAAAGGGCAACAGTCCACTCAGGCTACAGAGGAACATCCACTATGTTCATTTTTCTAAAAGAATAAGAAGCACTCAAATAAGGAGAAAAGTTATTCCTGAAACATGTTGCTCTATACTACTCCCTTGGGATTCTCACCCAGAGCCTTTGGAAGGAGTGGCAAATACAGTTCTGTTTTTTTGGGGTTTTTTAAAAATTTTAAATGTTTTTTATTTATTTCTGAGAGAGAGAAAGGCAGCGTGAGTAGGGGAGGGTCAGAGAGAGAGGGAGACACACAATCTAAAACAGGCTCCAGGCTCTGAGCTAGCTGTCAGCACAGAGCCCGATGCGGGGCTCGAACCCACGAACCATGAGATCATGACCTGAGCCAAAATCCGGCGCTTAACCGACTGAGCCACCCAGGCACCCCCATTTCTGTTGTTAAAATGCTTACTTTGTGATGTTTCATTATAGCAGCTCTAGGAAACTAATACAATGAGATAGACAAAAAACGTAGATATGATGTAAATGGACAGTTCAAAACAGATAACAATAAAACACCCATTTATCCATGACCTAGCTTAGGAAAGAAAAGTTACTGGTAGCTTCAAAGCCGCTCCAGAGTGCTCTTCCCCAGTCATACCTTCCCACCCTTATTTATCTCTACCATCTCAAGTTTTGTGTTAACCATTCCTTTCCTTTTCTTGTAATTTCTTCCTATCTACCCCAAAAAACGTAGTATTTAGTTTTTCCTGTTTTGAGCTTTTGTATACACTGAATCATACTTTATCTATTCTGCTTTGTGTGTTCTTTACACAGTATTTTGTTTTTGAGAGTAAGTCGTGATGATGTGTACTACTTTGTATACAATCTAGTTATTCATTTTGCTATGAATAACACTTTGGTGATATCCTATTATTTTGTTCTTATAAACAATATTACCATGAACATTCTTGCCTCTGTCTCCTAATGCACATGGGCATTATTTTAGAACTATAAAAACCCTGAACTGCAATAGACTTAGCATTGAAATAGAGTTTTTACCTAACAGGAGAATTGCTGAATTATAGGGTATGTTTTGTTCAACTTTATGAAAAGTGTGCCCTAATTAAATAGATAATAGAATGAAGAGGAACTTTTTAGATGTCAAAATCACAAACTGGAAACAAGATGGCAAAGATGAGATAACTTTAAGTAGGATGTTAAAGTCTGCTATATCACTGTATTATCATTGATGAGTTTATGTTTGTGATTAATATATTTGGGGGGCATAAATAAGTTGACTTTACTCCAGGAATGCATTCATGACTAAATATTATGAAAAATTCATATAATTTATAAAATGAGTCATACTATGAAACATAAAAATATACAATCATCTCAATCAGTATTAGAAAGATATTTGATAATATTCAGAATCTATTTTTCTTTTTTAAAAAATCTCATTATGAATCAATACTAGAAAATAAGATTCTTAACATAACGAAAAATATCCACATTAAATTAAGAACAAAGATAGAATGCTTGCTTTCACATCCATTACTCAAAATAAAATTCTTAGTCTATGTATTAGGAAAGAGAAAGTGGGTATAAATATTATATAGGAGGCAAAAATTAGAAGAATAAAACTCATTATTCAGAGATGACATATGATTTGCAAGTGTTTTTTTTCACCTAGATAACACAAGATTTAAAATTTGTATTGTAAAATTACCATTGAAAAATATCACCATAATGGAGACAAGCATACTACTCATTATGTGTCCAGCAAAGACAATGTGTCCTATGGTATTGGCAGAATATTTTAAGTGAAGCAACAAATTAAGTAAAAGACTGGCATTAATAATCCAAGTTATACAGAAAATATTGACTACTAACACAGGCATCCTGAAAAATGGCAATATCATTTGAAGAAACAGCCAGTTTATCTCCCCTTTCACTCTCAGACATAACTTTATTGGATGGAATAGGGGATGAAATTGTCTAACATTTATATCATTACCTCTTTTCTCCCTTTCTTTCTCTGTAGTTTTTCTGACAGAGCAGACATTTGAATTCATGGACTTCAAATGCATATATAATCTAACATCATTATAATAAATAAAACCTTGATATCCAGTTGTGCCCATTTGTAGATTCTGCTTTTGCTTTATACCAAGCTTGATGCAAAGTTTATCTCTGCTACAAATCTTATCTATCAACAAATAATCCTCTCACACCAAAAATATTATTGAAAAACTAGAATTTGCTAAGATGTGGATAGTGCGGGAGGCTTTGCAAGTGTGGGGGCTGGGGTGTACAGGAAATCTCTGTATTATTCATTCGATTTTGCTATGAACCTAAAACTGCTCTGAAAAATAAATTTTATTAATTAAAAAAGAATTTGCTAATTATATTGCACAATTAAAGAGCTCCTGCCACATAGCCCATATTATTTCCATCAGGAAATTCCTTTGGGCAACCACGACCCCAACTCTTGGCCCCAGATTTAGGAGTCCCAATTCTGGCTTCTTCTAGCTGAACCCAAGCCCATGACTCAAGTTTTAAGGAGACAAAAAGCTGTGCCCTCCAGAGCCCATGTCCTCAAACTGTCTTTAGGTCCCTCACGTACTCTCTCTCTTCTTTTCTGTACATCCAACCTTGCCATCCCTCTCTCATTTTATTTCTTATTATCCTCAAAAAGATTCTTTATATTTTTATAAAACCCTCAAACCAGCCACATGATCATATTTACCTTTTTTTAAAAGTTTTTACTATTTTTTTTATTTGAAAGAGAGAGAAAGAGGGGGGTGGGGGTAGAGGAGCAGAGGAAGAGAGAGAATCCCAAGCAGGCTCCACGTTCAGTATAGAACCAGACACGGGGCTGGATCCCACGACCCTAGGGATCATGATCTGAGTCAAGGTGAAGAGTAGGATGCTCAACTGACTAAGCCATCTAGGCGCCCCTACCATCAGCCTTCTTAGAGTCTTTTTGCAGTGAAACCAAGCCCTGCATATGGACAAAATTTAACATCAGCAGCCAAGCTGCTAGAATAGTGTTCACCTCCTTTACATATATAAAAACCAATTCTTTCTACATATAAGCATTAATTTGTTAGAAATATTCAGGAAAAAGTGTCCCTTCATATAGCAACGAAGACAAAATAACCTGAAGTCAAAATCAACAGCAAATATATGAAAAGAATTGCAAAGCTTTATTGAGGTGCCTGAAAGCTACAAAAGCTGAAAAACATACTGTGGTCCAGATTATAAACTTCCCCATATTCTAAGGATGACAGTTATCACCAAAATAGCAGCCAATAGAATGAAATTCCAAACAAATTCTCAATTGGGTTTTTTAAAGTTTTAAACAATAAAAATAAATAGAACAATAAAATATGTGCATTATCTTGTAGTGAAGAAGGCCCCAGAAGTGTAAAATAAAATCCAAAAGCCATCTAGAAACTCTTAATAGACTGCACACATAAAAATTTAGAGTTTTTGCATGGAAAAAAAAGCTATGAAAAAGTTAGAAAATGAAAAGGCAGATGACAAACTAAAATAAATTCACAACATTTAAGACAGATATAAGTTGACATATTTGGAAGAGGTATTTTTAATCAATAAAATATTAAGAAACTAAAAATAAAAAACAAACAAACAAGGGAAGACCATGAACAGGTCACAAATGGCCAGTAAAAATATGAAATACTGTCCAACATCAATAGTAACTAAAGAATCCAAGCATTCTTAAAATAAGATAATTATCCTTTACCACTAGGCTAAGATATTTTTTAAGTATTCTTAAAGATTCAGGAATTTTACATTCTCATACACCATCAGTGGGTGGAAACCTATATAACTTAAAAAATGATTTGGCAGTACACATAAAATCCATAAAATGTGCATAACATTTGACTTAACAGTCTTTCTTTCTTTCTTTCTTTCTTTCTTTCTTTCTTTCTTTCTTTCTTTCTTTCTTTCTTTCTTTCTTTTTCTTTCTTTCCTTCCTTCCTTCCTTCTTTCTTTCTTTCTTTCTTTCTTTCTTTCTTTCTTTCTTTCTTTCTTTCTTTCTTTCAGGAATTTATTCCATAGAAATAGTTATACAAAGGGTCTACCTATGTGAGCAAAGGAATGATCATCTTGACCTTTGTGAAAAGTGAAAATCTAGGAAAAGCTTGAATGTCCGTCACCTGCCCAAGCCTGCTATAATAAAGCATCGCGGGGTGGACTCCTGCACAGCTGTGAGAAATGACGCTACAGATCATCATTCAGCAGCAGGAAAAGCAACAGCTAGGCACCCCCCCCTCCCCACCACAAGCACCCCGGAGATGCCCCTGAGTAAAGGTAATTCAGCCCCAAAGCAGTAAAGGAACCCAGAGGGATCAGCAAAATGGTCTACCAAACCTGTTTCTGCAAAAGCTGAAACTAGTCCCTCTTAAAGGCAACAGGGAACACTCAATCTTCGGAGTGCAAACAAATAAAAGAGAACAAAAAGAGCAAAAGAAAGAGGCTGAACTGGGTCACAAAAGACCTATAGGCTGATCTGCGCCAAACAGAACAGGAGCATCCAGCTTCTGATGAAGCAGGAGCAAAAGAAGCCAAGTCTGGTGATGACTGTCACATCCCAAAGCTTTACCACGATCCCTACGCTTCCCGATTGTCCAACTGTCTTGTAAAGGCAAGAGCTTGAGAAGCTCTGGAACTAATTGAAATAATTTTTAAGAGGTTATTGTTTTTTTACAGATTTAGATAAGTGTAAATGCTTATTCCTAAAAAAAAAAATTAACAGGGACTTAAATTAGGCCCTGTTGTTTAGCACCTCTGCACAACCGTGAATTATAGGAATATTGGATTAAAGAAGTCTTTGCCGTCTTGTGCATGAATTTGACATTCTCCAGGCTGGCCATGGGAAGGCTTATAACCTATAAGATAAAGCATAATAAATTGCAATGCACACTCATAATCATGCACATAGCATGTCTCAAACATTTCAAATTGCTAATCTTCTGCCCCCATGTTGTTTGGTAGAATAGTTTTCTCAAGTCAATTGCTTAATGACCTTGGCTCTCCCACTTAGACTTGAGTGCCATCTGTGATATCTCTCCTGGCAGTAATCCAGTTTATTCTACATTTTTGCTAATATGCTGTTACGGATTGAATTTTTTTTAGAATGTTCCAATAAGGATAGTAAGTCATGGAAATATTGGGTAATGTTTTAGAAAAAGATTTCAACCATTTCTTTAGATTATTAGTGTACAAGTAAAACCTTGTTTTGCAAGCATAATTCATTCCAGAAACATGCTTATAATCCAAAGCGTTTGAATCTCAAGGCAAATTTCACAAACCACTGGCTCAGTTGTGATCATGTAATGTTCAGCATCACATACAACTCATATTGTAAGACATCACTCATTTATCAAGTTAAAATTTATTAGAAACTTTGTTTGTCTTATAGAACTCTAGAAGAATAAGTTACTCACAATCCAAGGCTTTACTATACTTGTATAAGAATTATGTATAGATTCTTATGTGTAAACATTCCTATATGTAAGGATTGTATATAGATTGTTTATACTGTCTGTGAAAAAATCAGGCAGAAGCCAATAATATCTCAATTATGTAAAGAACACCAGCCCAAACCCCTACATTTTTCACATAGGTCCTGCTCTCTTCCTAACTGCTTGGACAAGCATGAACCCCAGCAAAGCTTGCATATAGTTACCATTTCAAATTCAGATATGCACTTCATTGGTAGTGAATCCACTGAGTTTAACTACTATTTAAAATACCATTCAAAAGATTTCACCATAACAAGCACTGGAACAAACTTACATAATGTATGCAGAAAGATAAGGAAACAAAAAAGCAAGGCACATATTTAATATTACTGAAGCAAATAATCTTCAATGGAAGAATGAATACAATTTCATTATTTTTCTGGAGAAGACATAACCAAGATCTTGAGGGGACCCAAGAAAGAAAATACCCAGAAATGGTTGAAGGTAAGAAAATGCAAGAAGGTTGCCTTCATACACCATGCAATGCACCTGAAGGGTAGAGAAACTGGTAGAACTCAGAATAGGTGCAGGATATTTTAAAGCATCAAGAAGCCGGCTCTATCAGACAAAGAAAGACAAATACTATATTGATCTCACTTATATGTGGAATTAAAAAAAACAAAAAAACAAAAAACCAAATTCATGGGTACAGAAAACAGATAGGTGGGTTGCCAGTGATGGGGTCTTGGGAGTAGGCAAAATCGATGAACAAGGTCAAAAGTTACAAACTTAAAGTTATAAAATAACTAAATCCCTGGGATGTAATGTACAGCATGGTGACTATAATTACTACTATATTGTAGGGGCACCTGGGTGGATCAGTCAGTTGAGCATCTAACTCTTGGTTTCAGCTCAGGTCATCATCTCATGGTTTCATGGGTTCGAACCCCAGATCAGTCTCCACAGAACTTGCTGGGGATTCTTTGTCTCCCTCTCTCTCTGCCCCTCCCCAACTCACACTGTCTCTGTCTCTCTCAAAATAAATAAAAAACTTTAGAAAATGCTGTATTGTAGATTTGAAATTTACTAAGAGAATAGATCTTAAAAGTTATCATCACAAGGAAAAAAATTTTTTAACTATGTGTGCTGATGAATGCCAACCAGACTTATCATGGTGATCAGCTCACAATACATACAAATATCAACTCATTCTATTACACACTAGAAACTAATATAATATCATATATGTAATTTACCTCATATTTAAAAAAAAAATAAGCAGCTGGTTATGACACACAACTAACAAAGCATTGTTCCAAATTTTAATTGGCAGATTTTTTTTCTTAGCAGTATATAAAGTAAGACTCTTAACAATCAATGGTATCTTATATTCAGTGAAAGGTAGTTTGTTTATTAACATGGAAAGATATCCTTGGTACATTGTAAGTTTTCCTTTTAGAAGCACATATGCTAAAATTAGAATGATCCAGAGTAGGATAGCACCTGGTTAAGGGCACGATGCAACCTCATGAAGCGTTCCATAGTCATTCTATTTCTTGATCTAGGTGTTTATTTGTGAACATTTGTCCATCTGTACACTTATGTTCTGGGCACATTTCACTAAGTGTGCCATGCTTTAATACAAGTTTTCTTGAAATATCAGCATATAACACAGTTTATATATTATGGATCCCATTTTTTGTAACTGTGTGCAGGTGCCTACGTACTCTCCCATTTTTGTACGTATTTGTGTATCTAAGCATAGGATCTAAAAATCAAGGGAAATTATCGAAAGACAGGTAACTTTTACTTTCTTCTTTATGTTTTTCTGTGTCTGAAGATATTCTTACCTGCATATGCTTTGAACAGCAATTGTGTTTCACAGAATTTTTGCAGAGAGATAATTAGAGATGTATACAAATTAGCTATTAGAATATTCATCACATTTCATATCTTCCACCCAGTATTTTCATTTCTGAAAATTTAGCCTACAAAAGATTAGGGATACCAATAAATAGTTATTTATAAGGTTCTTCATCATAGTGTTTTGTTAAATGTCAAACACTTTCAATAACCTAAGAATAGTTAGATAAATTAATGTATATCATGCAATGAATGTAATCAACCACTAACATGGGTGTAGATTTTCAAGAAAATGTGATGATGTTGGAGATGCTTATTAACACTGTCAAATAAAAATGTGCAATACAAAACTCTAAATGCAGCATAAACCAAATCTTGTGAAAAATGCATAAAATAAGTATATGAAATATATACATAAGTAAAAATAGGAGAAATATATGCAAATGTTTATAGTGTTTATCCCTAACTGAAATTATAATTTTTAAAAAATTATCTTTCTATGTCTTTTTGCATTTTCCAAATTGTGTAAAATGAGTATTACACATTCAGTAATTTTTAGAAAGTTATTTTTTAAATCACTGCAGTCAGAGACACTTATTCAGAGAGCAAATATCCACAGCAAAACAAGATGCTAATTCTACAAAGCAGCACATAAGGTGGCTCTAGCCCTGCTTTGCAGCCCTGTCCTCACCGTAATTGATGGGCAGCCTATTATTTAGAGTCTTCTGAGTTCATTTAAATGTAGTCCTATTATACCTGCTCATCTCATTTTCTTGCCCAAAATAAACTATAAATACTGATGGAGGAAGGCAGAGTAAAGTAGTTCACAAGAGACATAAGGGACACCTGGGTGGCTCAGTTGGTTAAGCATCTGACTTCAGCTCAGGTCATGATCTCCTGGTTTGTGAGTTTGAGCCCCACATTGGTGGGGGATGGAGGGGTGTGTAATGACTAATATCATAAAAATGTTTTATATATTGTGTATATTATCCCAGTGTTTCTAAAAGCATGAGAGATACAATAGGCAAAGAGATTCATTGTAGACAACTGGATGGAATGCAAATGTGGCTCAGCCACAACAGTAGGGCACATGCAACACACCCAGGAAACACTCCTGAAGTGACAGATTCTAATCAACAAGGGACACTGCACTGCAGGGCACTACAGGAGCTCTTCTTCATAACATTACTACTTTCAATAGGAGACACAGTGGACTTTCTTAACACATAGAAACAGACATAGGCAGTTAGACAAAATGAAGAGACAGAGGAATGTGTCCCAAATGAAAGAACAGGACAAAATCCCAGCAAGAAAGCTAAATGAAACAGAGGTAAGTAATATGCCTGACACAGATTTAAAGTAATGGTCATGAAGATACTCACTGGACTTGAGAAAAGAGTGGAGGATCTCAGTGAGACCCCAACAAAGAGATAAAAACATACAAAAGAACCCATCAGAGATGAAGAACTCAATAACTAATATTAAAAATACATTACAGGGAATAAATAGTAGATAAGAAGAATGGATCAGTAACCAGGAGGACAGAACAAGGAAAAGCAATCAAGCCAAATAGGAGAAAGAAAAAAGAATAATAAGAACTGAGAATAGATTAAGGGAATTTGGCGATACCATCAACTGTAACAACATTCACATTATAGGGATCCCAGAAGGGGAAGAGAGAGTAAAGAGGAGAAGAAAATTTATTTGAAGAAGTAATAGCTGAAAACTTCCCAAATCTGGAATGGAAACAGAAATCCAGATCCAGGAGGCACAGAGATCCCTTAACAAAATCAACCTAAGACACATAGTAATTAAAATGGCAAAAAGTAGTAATAGAGAGAGAATTTTTAACACAACAAGCAAAAAGAAAACAGTTGCATATAAGGGAAACTCAATAAAGCTATCAGCTTATCTTTTCAGCAGAAACTTTGCAAGTCAGTGGGAGTGGCATGATATATTCAAAGGGCTGAAAGAAAAACACTTGCAACCAAGAATTCTCTATCCAGCAAGACTATCTTCAGAATCAAAGGAGAGATAAAGAGGTACTCAGACAAACAAAAGCTAAAGGAATTTATCACTCTAAACCAGACTTACAGAAATGTTGTAAGGGATTCTTTGAGTGGAAATGAAAGATCATAAGCAGGCGTAAGAAAAGTAGGAAGCATGTGGGGCACGTGGGTGGCTCAGTTGGTTAAGTGTCCAACCTCAGTTCAGGTCATGATCTCACAGTTCATGGGTTCAAGCCCTGCGTCAGACTCTGTGCTGACAGCTCAGAGCCTGGAGCCTGCTTCAGATTCTGTCTCCCTCTTTCTCTGACCCTCCCCCACTCACACTGTCTTTCTGTTTCTCAAAAATAAATAAACATTAAAAAATAAAAAACAAAAAAGAAAAGTAGGAAGCACAAAAGCAATAAAATTATGTATATCTATAAAAATCAGTTAAGGAATTCACAAAAAAGTACTGTAAAGTATGACATTATATGTCTAAAACATGGTGGGGAGAAAGAGTAAAAATTTAGTGCTTTTGGAGTGGATTCAAATTTAAGTAACCATCATTGCATATAGACTGCTATATGCATAAGATGGTATATGGCCACAGATTAAAAACTGGTAATAGATATGCAAAATATAAGAGAAAGGAATCCATGTATATCATAAAGGAAGTCAGCAAACACCAAGAGAGGAGAGCAAGAGAAGGAAGGATCAGAGAAGGACTATAAAAACAAGCATAAAACAAGGAACAAAATGGAAAAAAGTACATGCATATCAATAATTACTTTGAATGCAAATGGACTAAATGCTCTGATCAAAAGATACAGAGTGATGGAATGGAAAAAAAAAAAAAGCAAGATCCACCTGTATGCTTCCTATAAGAGATTCATTTCAAACCTAAAAACACATGCAGATTGAAAGTGAAGGGATGGAAAAGGTATTTATCATGCAAATAGAAGTGAAAAGAAAGATGAGTAGCAATACTTATAGCAGGCAAAATAGACTTTAAAACAAAGACTATAGCAACAAAGAAGGACAGTATATTATCATAAAGAGAACAATCCAGCAAGAATATAAATTGTAAATATTTATGCAGTCAACATGGAAGCACCCAAATATATAAAGAAACTATTAACAAACACAAAAGAACTAATTGATAGTAATATAATAATAGTAGGGGACTTTAACACCCCACTTACATCAATGAATAAACTATCCAAACAGAAAGTTAGCAAGGAAAGAGTGGCACCTGGGTGGGTCAGTCGGTTAAAAGCATCTGGCTTTGGCTCAGGTCATGATCTCACAGTCTCACAGTTCATGAGTTTGAGCTCCACATCAAGCTTGCTGCTGTCAGCCTGTCAGCACAGAGCCTGCTTCAGATCCTCTGTCCCCCTGTCTCAGCTCCTCCTCTGCTTGCACTCTCCCAAAATAAATAATTTTTTTAAGTGGCTTTGAATGACACACTGGACCATTGGAGCTGATGGATCTAACAGGTTTATTCAGTACATTCCATCCTAAAACAGAATGCACATTCTTTTCAAGTTCATGGGGAACATACTCCAGACACCACAAAACAAACCTCAAGAACTTCAAAAAGTCTGAAGTCCTACTAGGCATCTTTTCTGACTACAACACTGTGAAACTAGAAATCAACCACAAGAAAAAACAAATGGCAGTTAAATAACATACTACTAAACAATGAATGGGACAATCAAGAAATCAAAGAGGAAGTAAAAAAAATACATGGGGACAAATGAAAATAAAAACACACTGGTCCAAAATCTGGGATGCAGCAAAAGCTGTTCTAAAAGGGAAGTTTATAGCAATATAGATCTACTTTAAGAAGCAAGAAGACTCACAAATAAACCACCTAACGTAACCTAAAGAAGCTAGGGAAAAAAAAGAACAAACAAAGGAAGGAAACAATAAAGATTAGAGTCTAAATAAATGAAACAGAAACTTAATAAAAGCAATAAAATATATCAGTGAAACCAGGAGCTGGCTTTGAAAAGATCAACAAATTGAGAAACCTTTAGCCAGACTTATGAGAGAGAGAGAGAGGATTCAAAAAAAAAAAAATCAGAAATGAAGGAGAAATAACAAACAATACCACAGAAATACAAAGGATTATAAGAGAATATTATGAAAACTTACATGCCAACAAATTGGACAATCTAGAAGAAATGGATAAATTTCTAGAAGCATATAACCCCCAAAACTGAATCAGGAAGAAATAGATAATTTGAACAGACCAATATTGAGCAATAAAATTGAATCAGTAATCAAAAAACTCTCAACAGATATAAGTCCAGGACCAGTTTCAGTTTCTCAGGTGAATTCTACCAAACGTTTAATGAAGAGTTAATACTTATTCTTCTCAAACTATTCTAAAAAAATAGAAGAGGAAGGAAAGCTTCCAAATTCATTCTCTGAGGCCAACATTACCCTAATACCAAAACTGAAATAGGATAAAGACATTACTAAAAAAGAGAACTAAAAAATGGGCCACTATCTCTGATAATATACATACAAATATCTTCAGTAAAATATTAGCAACCAAATCCAACAATACATTTTAAAATCATACACCATGACCAAGTGGGATTTATTTATAGGATACAAGAATTGCTCAATAGTCACTAATCAATCAATGTGATACATCATATCAAGAAGAGAAAGGATAAAATCCATATGATGATTTCAATAGATGTAGAAAAACCATTTAACAAAGTACAACACCCATTCATGATAAAAGCCCTCAACAAATTAGGTTTAGAGGTAACACACTTCAACATAATAAAGCCCATATATGAAAAACCCAAAGTTAATATCATACTCAAGGTGAAAAACTGAAAACTTTTCCCCTAAGATCAGGGGAAAGGCAATGATGTCCTCCCTCACCACTTTTATTCAGCATAGTACTGAAAGTCTTAATCACAGAAATTAGACAAGAAAGGAAATAAAAGGCACCCAAATTGATAAGAAAGAAGTAAAACTTTCTCTATTTGCAGATGACATAATACTATCTATAGAAAACCCAAAGACTCCACCAAAAAACTACTAGAACTGTTAAATGAATTCAGTAAAGTCACAGAATACAAAATTAATATACAGAAATCTGTTGCATTTCTGTACACTAATAATGAAGTAGCAGAAAGAGAAATTTAGAAAACAATCCCATTTACAGTTGTACCAAAAATAATAAAATACCTAAGAATTAATTTAATGAAGGATGTGAAAGGCCTGTATTCTGAAAACTATAAAACACTGATGAAAGAAATCGAAGATGACACAAGCAAATGGAAAGATATTCCATACTTATGGACTGGGAGAACAAATATTGTTAAAATGTCCATCCTACCCAAAGCAATCTACACAATTAACACAATCCCTATCAAAGTACCAAGAGCATTTTCATAGAAGTGGAAAAAATAATCATAAACTTTGGTCAAAACCACAATAGACCCTGAACAGCCAAAGCAATCTTGAAAGAGAAGAACAAAATGGGATGTATCACAATTCCAGGTTTTAAGACAAAGCTAGAGTAATCAAAACAGTATGGTCTGGCACAGAAATAGACACATAGAGCACAATAGATAGTCCAAAAACAAACTCACAATTATATGATCAATTAATCTACAACAAAGGAGGCAAGAATCTACAATGGGAAAAAGACAGTTTCAACAAATGGTATTGTGAAAACTGAACAGCTACATGCAAAAGAATGAAACCGCACCATTTTTTTACACCATACACAAAAATAAATTCAAATGGATTAAGGACCTAAATGTGAGGCCAGAAACCATAAAAATCCTGGAAGTGAGCACAGGCATTAATTTCTCTGACATTGGCTATTGCAACATTTTTCTAGATATGTCTACTAAGGCAAGGAAAACAAAAGCAAAAATAAACTATTGGGACTACATCAAAATAAAAATCCTCTGCCTACTAAAGGAAACCATCAAGAAAACTAAAAGACTACCTACTGAATGGAAGAAGATATGTACAAATGATATATTCAATAAGGGGCTAGTATCCAAAATACATAAACCTACCAATTCTCATTTAAAGTATGTTTCCTTGTTTTGCAATTTTGTTTTCTGATTTCTCAGCTAAAAATGAGTCTGCTCTTGTCAATAGTCTTGTCAATTATTAATGAAAAAATGAGGCACTTGTAGAAAAATAAAGGTCTTATGAAAATTGAAAAATAAATGAGGGGGTACTTTATTCTGAACAAGATTTGTTTTTCTTTCCTTAAAAAAACATTGAATTGGGGCGCCTGGGTGGCTTAGTCGGTTAAGCGTCCGACTTTCACTTAGGTCATGATCTCGCGGTTCGTGGGTTCGAGCCCCGCGTCGGGCTCTGTGCTGACTGCCAGCTCAGAGCCTGGAGCCTGTTTCAGTCTGTGACTCCCTCTCTCTCTGACCCTTCCCTGCTCATGCTGTCTCTCTCTCGCTCTCCTAGAAATAAATAAAACATTAAAAAAAACAACAACATTGAATTGTGAGCTTTCATTCAAATAAATTACAATTATACCTGATTTTCCAAAAACCAATTCTTGAAACTATACAATGGAAAGCACCATAAGAACAATCACAATGCAGATCTTTTTCGTGTATTGCTTTCTAAATGGCTCAAGTAATATTAACATTGTATTTCTCATGTTAAAAAAAGAAAAAATAACTTTAAATACTAAGAACACTCTTACTGAATTCCTATGATATGCCAAGTACTTCATGTAGATTATCCCATTTAATTCTCAGTGGGACCCTGCAAAGTATATGCTCATCTGAAAGATAGGAAAGTAAAGGCTCAAGGAGTTAGCATAGAGATGAGGAGCTCAGAGCTCTGGAACAAATGTGCCTCAGTTTAAATCCTGCCTGTCCCTTCTGTGAGACATCAGTAAGACACTGGGTCTTCTCCATGCCTCAGTGTCTTTATCCATTAAATAGGAACAATAATCCTCAAAGTTGTCATGATTAAATAAGCCTCAAAAAAATGTATTCCTGTTTTTAAGCAAATTTCACAAGCTTGTAAAGTGGAGGCTTGTTTTCTCTCATGGCAATAAGCAGCTCCCCCACCCTCTGAAGTTATTATCCTGTAAATAAATATTTGAGTCTCAATTCAGTAATGTGAGTGGTACTTCAATACAGTGCATCCAATCATAGAATGAGCACTCATACTTGGCATTCCATGCCCATCACTTTTTCTTTTCTTTTTAAAAATATTTTTAATTTAAGTTTTTTAATTTGAAAGAGAATGTGAGTGGGGGAGAGAGAATCTTAAGCAGCCTCCATATTCAGCACAGAGCCCAATGTGGGACTTGATCCCAAGACCCTGGGATCATGTAGGACCTGAGCCAAAATCAAGAGTCAGACACTCAACTGACTGAGCCACCTAGGCATCTCTCCATGCCCATTACTTTTATATGCCATAGGAAACCATGGCACCCAGTGGCCTGGTGCTGACATGCAGGTTGGATGCTGTAGGGCATAATCCCTGAGACAATGGATGAGCTTGGTCCCAAAACCTTCAGCTCCCTCCATATTTCTCCATACAAAAGGCCTGCAAAGCCATCTTACACATGATATTATTCTAATTCCTCTTCCTTTTTAGACCCACCCCAATCAAGTTTCCCACTCCACAATCTTAGCATGGCTATCAATGACATCCACATTACTTATTTGAACAGTCAACTCTCTCCTTTCCTTACTTGGCACAATTCATCACTCCCTTCAACTTAACACACTTCTCTCCCTTCACTTCTCTAGCAACACACTCTCCTGACTGTGCCACCTAACTGGTCACATCCCTCACAGTAACCCTCTGTTCTCTCTTCCTCTTCCAGGAGAAACTTGGAGGCCACATGTTGAAGATGATGGCATCAAGAGCTGGAAGGAATTGAGTTCCTTGAAGGTGTAGAGACCAACTTTTTATCTCCTTGACGACCTATACTAGGAAAGAAAAAAATCTTAACTGTGTCAAGCTAGCAGGATAGGGATGTTGTTTATTATAGAAGCTAGCATTACTTAGCCTGAATAATATTCTCAACCACTGTAATGAGAAGGCAATGAAAAATATGATAAATCAAGAAACCGACATTGAAGAAATTACTTAGATATATGATGTACATAGCAAAACACACACACACAGGTAAAAGTGGTACATCCAAGGAGTGGAATTAGGGTGGGGTGGGGCAGGTGACTGCTGGTTTTCATTATAAGCCTAAGAGTAATACCTTTTAACTATATATATGTATAATCTAAAAAAAAACATAAATTATTGGTTTAAAAGAGGTTTGTAAGCTTCTAGGAGTAGATATGAACATGGACAATTATAGAATACATACTATAAATACCCAAAGTGAAGCATGATGTGTTATGAATAAACCAGAGAAAAAGTTTTTTTTTTTAAAATGTTTTATTTATTTCTAGGAAAGAGAGATAGAGAGAGACAGCGTGAGCAGGGAAGGGTCAGAGAGAGAGGGAGTCACAGACTCTGAAACAGGCTCCAGGCCCTGAGCTGGCAGTCAGCACAGAGCCCGACGCGGGGCTCGAACCCACGAACCGCGAGATCATGACCTAAGTGAAAGTCGGACGCTTAACCGACTAAGCCACCCAGGCGCCCTGAGAAAAAGTTTTTAAAATGAATCAAACAGACTTGAATGCAATAAAAGTTGTGTTCAATTCAATTAGGTTGTTTCATTGTAGATTTGGGGTATGGCTTCACAGAGGTAAAAAACTCGGCAGTGTTTCATTTCTCTTTTCTTCCTTTTCTTCTTTTTGGTGGTGGGGGTGTAAGAGGAAGATATTTTAAATAATAAGTGGAAGAAGACTGAAAATTAGGACTTTGCTACTACATGCTTTCCTTTGTGTGAATTTTTTAAAAGTGGCCCTTCGTCATGATACTTTCATCTGTTGGAAAATTGCCTCTAACATACTTATGTTGTCAGAAGGAGACACTTTACTGACATCTGGTGGATAAGCATCATAATAAATACTCAGTCAAATACCCATACCTGCAAAGTGAATTGCCCTCCTTAGATGTGTAATTAGTTCCATGCACATACTGTGCAGCTCATGCCTTTGGTGTTGTTGTTCCTAAAATATCTGTTGACTATCTGAGGCCCCTCCAAAAATCCAACTGCTAGTTCTTCTCTTTCCCTTTCTCCTCTTCCTCCTCTTCTTTCTCTCTGGCCTCCTGTTGAAGAGTGCCTCTCCCCTCCAAATTACCTCCCTCTTCTCTGGTTTCAGCAAACAAGACTTTTAAAGTTTCATGTTCTATACAGAGCTCTAAATCTGGAGCCCATTGTTAATAAAAAAAGTTATTTTTACCCCAATATAAATGCAGGCCACAAGTCAGTATTGTACCATGTACCAGGTGAATGAAGTCAAAGGGGGTTACCTCCAGCAGAATCTTGCCCTGAGGCTCCCTAGCTCCACCACTATGTCCAGGAACACCACTTGCTTGGAAGGGAATATGCACCATGCCCACTCCAATCATCTCCCAGGGCTTAGCTCAACTAGTGGCCAGAAAGACAAGAGTGTGCTTACTTCAGTTCTCTTAGGAATCCAGGCTGGTTTTGCTGATGCTTGCATATAGCCCCTGCCTGATTCAGCTAGTTGATTAAAAGGGAAGCCTCACTCATTTTCCTCTGCTTTCTCCTGGTTTACTCAAGGGATTGGCTGAAATACATCTGCAGAAAAAACATACTTCATCTTTTCCGGGACAAACTTCCCTCTTTCTCTGTGAGGAATTGAATGAACCGGCCTATGATCTGATAACGTAGAGTGGTCCGATCCTTTTTATCCACATCCATGGTTCATGCCACCAATTCTCTGTATTACTTTCTAAAACCCATAATCCCAAATTGGATTAAAAGATTTATTGTCAATGAATCCCTTTCTTGCCTTCCATCTCCCCTAACACTAGTAAAAGGAAATGAGTTGCCTTCAAGCAGGCAACCCAATCTCAATGACTAGCTTCTGAATCAGTTTGGTTCTTTTTATAAAATATTTTTAAATATTTATTTTTTGAGAGAGAGAAACAGAGCACAAGCAGGGAAGGGGCAGAGATCAAGAGAGAGAGAGAGAATCCTAGGTAAGCTCTGCACCATCAGCGCAGAGCCCAAGGCAGGGCTCAAACTCATGAACTGTGAGATCATGACCTGAGCAGAAGACAGATGTTTAACCAACTGAGCCACCCAGGTTCCCCTGAATCATTTTGGTTCTTAAACATACTGAACTATAGGCACATTGTCTCTAAATCAGGTACAGTATAAATTCAAATATCTTTGTCCAATTTCAATCATAATCTGAGCGTAAATCTTAGGGAAATTTTAAGAAATTGGGTTAATTTGGTTTAGAAAGAAAAAAAAGAGTGAAAGAAGCCAGGGAAGGTATGAATACCTTCAGATATAAAAATAGTTATGGAAGTGGGGAGCACCGGGGTGGCTCAGTTGGTTAAGCCTCTGACTTTGATTCATGAGTTCGAACTCGACTTTTGGTTCATGGATCATGAGTTCGAGTCCCATGTCAGGATCTGTGCTGACAGCTCAGAGCCTGGAGCCTACTTAAAATTCTGTCTACATCTCTCTCTGCCCTTCTCCCACTCCTACTCTGTCTCTCTGTCTCTCAAAAATAAAATTTTAAAAAAATTTATAAAGAGTTATTTCTTTTGTTTATTTTTGAGAGAGACAGAGTGCGAGTGGGGGACGGGCAGAAAGAAAGGGAGACACATAATCTGTAGCAGGCTCCAGGCTCTGAGTTGTCAGCACAGAGCCCAATGGGGGGCACAAAACCACGGACTGCCAGATCATGACCTGGGCCAAAGTCAGATGCTTAACCAACCAAGCTACCTAGGCTCCCCTAAAAAGAGTTATAAGAATCTTACAATTCACTTTTATTTATGTCCAGTAAATTAGTTTAAGTTGCAATTTTACAGCATTCAGTTAGAGAAAGATTTTAAACGTGTGGGTGAATGTTTGGAAGACCATCCTCACTCACACTGGAGAGCTTTCTGTTGTGTTGTAAACCCACTGGAGGCAGGGGGATGAAGAGATGGCCTCCTGAGCTCCCTGGAGCCATAAATCTACACTACTCATTCAACAAGCAGTAATTGGGTGTCTCTATTTGCGAGACATTGATGAGATGAGTGAATCAACTAAAATTCTTGCCCTTAGTGGCTCGCGATCTGCCAGTGGAATCCAGCTTGCACAATTCTGAAACAGCTCAATTTGTCCAACAGGTAAGGGGAAGTAACTCCCTTGAACTAAATTCCTGCTGATCTGAGCATTTCTCGGACCCACCTGCCATTGTAAATGCGGCTGTAATTCAGCCCACATCACTGAACACCAGAAGTCTGTGCCCTCCCTGAGAAGACCCCTTGGTTCTCTGTTAGCCAGCCAGTATGGGAGGAAAAGGGGTTTTGTAAGTATCCTAAGAAGTACCTTTAATTATATTATACCTTAGGGATGACTTAGGAGTAGCGGAGAGAAGATTCTGACCCCAAATTGGAAAATTCAATGCTGATCTGTCTTTTCTGCAGCTTGCCTGTCCAGGCATACAAGGTTTGTAAGAAATCAGAGCAAGCCTAAAATCAAGGCTGCACACACTGAAATGTGAAAATGTTATATTACCTGTCATATTAACCACCTTCTTAGTCCTCTTACAATTAGGTCATTATTATCATGCTTAATTCACGATAATTTTTCATAGGTCCTATTATCAGTTTGGATGGCAGGAAAGACATGACACATTCAAATCAGAATAGTTTAAGAAATACTAAACAAAAGAACAAATTTCAGGTACAGAGGGAAACCACAAGGAAGAGTGCAGTCTCCTGGACTAACGGACCTAGGGCTCAGGAGGGGAGGGGATGGAGTGGTCACCCACAAGAAGGTTAAGGTCCTATAGAAAATGCTGTTGTGAAAGGGACAGCCATCCAAGGCCAGCCCACAGGAAGCAGAGATCAGGGAGAACAAACACTCCAGCCTCTCTACCCGTCCTCCTTCCCTTCCTCCCCAAGTGGGAGATGGAGCTCAAGAAAGCCCATCAGTTCCATCAGGACTCTCACCAAAATGCAGAGAGCAGAGTAGAGTAGATGTGGATGGGCAAAGAAACCATCTAGCCCAGAATGCAAGGTCTGAAACTGATATCCAATTCCCTGGACTTCCCCCAACAACCTTAAAGTTAACTCAATCTACCCCAAGTGATTAGGAAACAGAGGTAGCAAATCCTCAGTCCAAACTGGACCATTCTTCTGACCCGCCCCCTCACCCACCATGAGCTTTTTCTAGCCTTGTATCATCAAGTGTGGATGGACATCCTCAATAGGTCACTGAATGTGTTCATTAACTTCATGGGGGAAAACCTTTCACAAGGCATGCATGTATGAAATCATCAAGTTGTACACTTTAAATATCTAACAAATTGTTTATGTCTTGATAAAGCTGAAAGAAATAATAAAATAAAATTTTTAAAAAGTAGAAAAAATATTATTAAGGCACCTGAAAAGATAAAGATACTGGCAACAATTTAATAAATGTATTTAATATTTGAGAAGCAGGGTCAGAAGCATGATGAAGGAGCACCAGTAAGAACCTAAAAAGCTTCCACTACTTTTTCTTCTCATTGTTCTGTATAATCTATATTGTTCCACCTGTATCTACAGATACATATTCTAGAATAAGAGAATGAGACTTTATATTCAAAATAACCAAAGTATTTACTTTTTATGTCAACTAAATCTCAAGGAAAGAATATAAAAAATACTAATAATTAAAATAAATCCATAGCCATAAGCCAGGGCAGTGCCACCAGAAGACCAAAGAGTGACAAATTAAGAGACAAAGCAGAAGAGAAACAGCAGGTGCCAAACTCCATGGGCCTGAGGAGCTCATAAACACAGTCAACAGAGAGGAGCGTCTGACAATAATAAGCAATGCTATTCAGAGCCTCTGTAAAAACCCAAGTCAACAACAAGGGCCTGGAGAAGGAGCTGTTGGGATGCTAAAATCTGATCATAGCGCGCCTGGGTGGCTCAGTCAGTTGGGCATCTGACTTTGGCTCAGATCATGATCTCATGGTTTTGTGAATTCAAACCCTGGGTCGGGCTCTGTGCTGACAGCTCAGAGCCTGGAGCCTGATTCCGATTCTGTGTCTCCCTCTCTCTCTGCCCTCCCCTGCTCATGTTCCATCTCTCTCTGTCTCTCAAAAATAAGTAAAAGCATTTACCCCACCCCAAAAAAATCTGATCATTGGCTCTAGCTTTCTGAAAATGACTTCTGGTGTGGCAGTGACCCCGGGTGGTTGGTGGGGCCACCAGAGCTGATGCTTATAAGGAACAGGCTTGGAGCCCAGAAAGCAAGTTACCAGCACACCTGCCTAGCCATGTACCTGGCCCAAAGAAGGAGCTCATCATGAGGACTGAGACACTGGGGCACTCTGGAGGGACTAGAGGGCTCCACGTCCAAACCAGCTGGTGCCAGAACTTTCCCTGAGGCCAGGAGGTGAGCAGAGGGTGAATTTAAACCACTGTAACATTCCACTTTCTAGCTGGGTGGTGGTGGTGGAAACAGTTTTTGTTTTATTATTTATACCTCTTGCATGTGAAAATACCTCATCATTTTTAAAAAAGCTAACTTTAAAAGAATTGCTTAAAAGAGTTGTAAAGAACTCTTGTGAGAGAAAAACATTTACCTGAGCATGCCCTTCAGTTTCAATTCAGCTGCCTTTCCTAACAATTTCGAACAATATTAAACTTCATATCTATTGTTTTTAAAAATCCTACGTGTGGTGTAATTGAGAAGGAAAGCTAGGAAAAAGCAGATAAAAAGGGCCAGCCAGATGCCTGAGGCTGGATACTCCCCTTGCATGCTTTTGGCTTCTGCAGGCTTGCTGGCCTCTTGTACCAGCCAGCAGCCAGGAACCAGAAGTGTGACTGTATTAGCCCTGTCCACCCCAGAAACACATCTGTATGAAAAATCAGTAAAACCTGAGCAGAGTGATCAGCCTTTGGAGGGGACTCCGCTGGGCCAGCACCAGTGCGAAATAAAGTCTTTTCTGATTCCCGGAATGTGTGTGCCATGTCTCCTCCTGGGCATCGAGTATTTGCTGCAACGTAATCCCACCCTTCTGAACTCGTTGCTATGTGCTTGTGTGTGCCCACACCCACGTGGATGCATGGAAATGTACCTTGTAGTTCAGAAAATAGTAACACAGGTGCGTTGGGGATAGTCGGATTTAGTGTGATTGGCCATCTTCATTTTGTAGTTTTAAAAGATCATGTTAATTTTTTTTAGGTTTTTTTTTTTTATGTTTACTATTGAGAGAGAGAGCAACAGAGTATGAGCAGGGGAGGGGCGGAGAGAGAGAGGGAGACACAGAATCTGAAGCAGGCTCCAGGTTCCGAGCTGTCTGCACGGAGCCCGACACTGGGCTCCAACTCACAAGCTCTGAGATCATGACCGGAGCCAAAGTCAGACACTTAACCAATGGAGCCACCCAGGTGCCCTGATCATGTTAATTTTTTAGTAATGAACATGTGTCACCTGTGGAGCACAATAGTCATTAGACCAAGGAGCTGAAATCCCTGGGATGTGGACCACTTGCCCTTGAACATAATGCAGAGGGAAAGAACTTTCTCCCATTTTCTGAGGAATAACTGAGGCTGGTGAGGACACCAAACCTCTGCTAGTTCCCTGAGAGAAGTATTGCTTCAGTACACATGGGAGTGCAGACATTTTTTTGTGATGGTGATTTAGTTTCTTTCAGACAAATACCCCAAAGTGGAATTTCTGGATCATATGGTTTTTAATTTGCTGGGGGAAACCCCATACCATTTTCTGTAGTGACTGTCCCAGTTTATAGTCCCCCAACCATGCACAAGGACTGCCTTTTCTCTTCTTTGTCAAAACTTGCTATTTCCCATCTTTGTGATGATAGCTATTCCAAAAGGCGTGAGGTGCTCGTTGTGGTTCTGATTTGTATTTTCCTGATGATGAGTGATGTTGACCATCTTTCCATATACCTGTTGTCTATCTGTATGTCTTCTTGGAAAAATGTGTATTCAGTCCTGCCGCCCATTTAAAAATCTATTTCTTTTCTACTGAGTTGTAGGTCTTCTTTATATGTTTAGATAAGAACCTCTTATCAGATATGATTTGCATATATTTTTTCCCATTCCTTAGGCTGCCTTTTCAATGTGTTGATAGTTTCCTTTGCTGTGCAGAAGTTTTGTTGCAGGTTTTTTCAGTTTTTTAGAATTTTTTTGTTTGTTTATGTAGTCCCACTTATTTTTGCCCTGGCTGCCTTTGCTTTTAGTGTCAGATCCTAAAAATCATTGCCAAGACTGAGGTCAAAGGTTCTGGGGTTTCTGATCTTCACTTTTCTGGTCTAATTAGATTGAAAGGCATTAGTAAGTCTACTTAGACTTAGACTGGTCTTTAGTTAAGCAATAAAACAAAACGAAGCACTGTTTGCAACACATTCTTTTCTTTAGCCCTGTTCTGTGTCAACTGTTCTGTTACTTGAAATGTTTGCTCCTGACCTAAGATTAGAAATTAGGAATTACATTATTTCTTCCAATAGCTGTGCCTGAAGACTAGAGGATATACATTTTAAAAAATATGATTTTCATGTTTTTATTTGATTTCTTAAAGCTTAATTTACCTTTTATCTTTATAAAATGTATAGATACATTTTATAAATACACTATACACTATAGATACATTTATAAATACACTAAGTTTTCGTTACTTTCCTCATTGATCCACACTCTTGATTAAGTCTATTATTCCACATCATTTGGCATCTATTCACCCAGAGCCCCCCTATGGAAAATCACTCTATCCATGGACGCTGTGACCTAGTTTTAGTGCACTTCACCCCTTTACCCTCTAGTCTTCGCACACTGGATTAGAAGTAAACATTTAGTCCAAGGACACCCAATCCATAAATTTATCAGCATACCCTAAGAGGTACTGGAATTGTTGCGGAAATCTGGTCTGGATCACTGGCGGAAGAACCAAGCGACACTCAGAGATCTTGGAAGGGAGAAGGTTTATTTTACACCGGTGGGCTCAGAGGAGATCATTCTCCATAGGTCTGAGCTCCGAACAAAGGTGGTCATTTGCTTATAAAGTTAAAAGAAGCCCACCCATACAGGCAGAGGTGTTTAAAGCTGATTGGATGTATAAGGGTAGGGTGACTTGGGGTCAACGCTATGCAGAGGTAGGGAAAGGAAGTGGGTGTGGGGAGCACCCGGTCTGGGCAGTTTGGGCAGTTCGCCATTATGACCTATCTGACCTCAAGGAGTTTTCCTTTTTTTTCTCCATTAGACTGAACAGACTTTCTCTGTAATTCAAATTGGGAAAATCAGGGAAAATGATAGTCACATGAAAATCAGGGGTGCTTGAGTGGCTCAGTCTGTTAAGCATCCAACTTTGGCTCAAGTCATGATCTCATGGTTTGTGAGTTCAAGCCCCACATCAGGCTCTGTGCTAACAGCTCGGAGCCTGGAGCCTGCTTCAAATTCTGTGTCTCCCTCTCTCTCTATACTCCTCCCCTGCTCTGCTCTGTCTCTGTTTCTCAAAAATAAATAAACGTTAAAAATTTTTTGAAAATTAGAGTCATGTGTAGGTAGAGCAAGTAGGACACACAGAAAGCTACAAGGATCTTGGGAGCAGGCCAGTGGCTCTTGAGACAGACCAACTGAATCCTAAGTGGTTTTCAGTCTTTTCCACTTTTCCAGTTCCAATTCCAGAGCCTGTCTTTGTGTGACATTTTCCTGAGTCATTTTCCTCAGATAACAGCCATCAAAGGCTTCTCAGCACATCACAGATCAATATTTTCACTAGTAATTAATGAACTTAAAAGACAAGCAACAAACAGAAAAACTGTCACAAAAATGACAATGTTAAGATCATTGATCTGTAATAAGCTCTTACAAATCAAGGAGAAAAATACCAACACCCCAGCAGAAATATGGGCAAAAGAAAACAGACACTTCAGAAACAAAGAAATATAACTTGCTAATGAACATAAGAAGAAAGTAATCAAACTCAATTGTAAAAGGAAACACTAATGATTTAAGAAATACATGATTTTTAACATATCAAATGGCAGCATTTAAAAATGAACGACAGCGAGAGGGAAATTCCCGGGTTGGGGCAGTCAGTGCGAAATGTGCACAGGAGTGGAGGAGATTGCTAACCGGGAAAGTGGTGAAGGAAGGGAGGTGGTCACCAAGAGGGACAGGACCCTCAAGAGCTGTAGAGGGACCAGGCTGATGTCCTCGCCCCTCCAGAGTGATATGGGGAGCAAAGGCAAGAAGGAAATGGCAAGTAAAATTAAATTTCCTTATAATCTGCAACCATTGACAGATACTTGAGGCTGGCAGAGTATATAATATTCCACCACGAACCCCCTACTGTCTTAATGTTAAGGCTTTGCTAGAGGGAAAAACAACCTTAGCTTGACAATAGCCAGGCCTCAGGTATTTTAGGAGTCCTCTTTATCATATCAAAGTCCCTCTTGAGGCCTCCCTTTTGACTTTACTTCCTCACCTCCATAATATATAACCAGCCATTCTTCACAAACCCAGTGCAGCTCTTTCTGCCCATGGGCCCTGTCCCCATGCTTTAATGAAGTCACATTTTTGCACCAAAGACATCTTCAAGAATTCTTTCTGGGTCATCAGCTCCAGACCACCCTATTATCACCCCAAAACTTCATCACTGGGACATGAATCTTTTTTTTTTTTTCATAAGCACAAAAAATTTATTCTGGATAAGTAATTTTATACAGTAATTACTGGGAAAAAATGCTCACTACTTTAGCTATTTACTTAACAATTCAAACTATCCAAGCAAAATAAACATGGCAATAAAAAAAAAGTAATAAATTTACAAAAGCTATACAAAATAACTTATTTAAAAATTAGACTGATACAGTCTATAAAATCTCTTCAAGAGAGCTATACAGTTACAGATCTATCTTTCAAAAGTCTCTCATGGTTTGCCTCTCTCCTTTTCCCCCACCATTTCCGCCCTTCTTCTCCCCCTTGTTCCTCCGTCAAGTTCCTCCTAATGCTCCTATACGTGCAAACATATGATATTTGTCCTTCTCTGCCTGACTTATTTCGCTCAGCATAACACCCTCAAGGTCCATCCATGTTGCTACACATGGCCAGATTTCATTGTTTCTCATTGCCATGGGACATGAATCTTTTGAAAGTTTAAAGCAAAGTAGCAGTCCATACTTAAGTCTTTGTTTGTTCGTTTGCATTTTAGACTACACATATGAGTGAGATTATATGGTATTTATCTTTATCTGACTTATTTCACTTAGTGTAATACCCTCAGTCCATCTGTTGTCGCAAATGTGTGATCTCATTCTTCTTATGGTTGAGTAATATTCCACTGTATATATGTACCACTTCTTATCTATTTGGTTGCCAGAGAGAAGGTGGATGGGGGACTGGGTGAAATAGATAAAGAAAATTAAGTGGTACAAATTTCCAGTTATAAAATTAAAAAGTCCCACAGATGAAAAGTGCAGCATCGAGAATACAGTCTACAATATTGTAATACTGTTATTCGGTGACAGACGGTGACTACACTTATGGTGGTGAGCACTGAGCAATGCATAGAACTGTTGAACCAATATGTTGTACATCTGATCTGAAACTAGTATAATGTTGTATGTTAACAATACTTCTAAGCAAACAAAGAAATAAATAAAGCAAATTTGCTATAAGCCTCCTCTGAACAAAGGAATACAGGACATCAGTAAATTATGGACTTCACCAGTCAGTCATCAATTTACCTTATCCTTTCTGGTCTGATTCTCTTCTTCAAATGGTGAAAACACCTTTCTTTTCAAGTTGCTTTTGTTATAACATTAAGCAAATGGATATTAGAGGCTTGGTTGGAAAATCCATCAAATGCCCTGAGTGTTGCTAATGCTCAGAATTTACGAACTTTGTAACACAAAGTTTTCTTCCATTTTGAGGGTAGACACATCAGATACATCCAGCATTGGAAATTCAGCATTTATAGTTTCACCGGAGAGGAAAAAAGGAAAAAGAAAAAATTACCAGCAAAGACATTGCCTCTGGGAAAGATTTGGTAAATATTTAAGACTCTAATCTCAGCACAAGTTGACATCCTCTTCCCTAATCCCACCCTGTGGGGTCTTGTCAGCTAATTCATCACCCTCCCAACCATGAAAAGAACATTCTTTCTCACAGAAGAGCTCTCAAGAACCTCCAGTGCAGGGAGAAAAAAACCATCTCAACAATAGTTTCAGGGGAAATTTATGGAAGGAAAAGCTGCTCAGAGGAAGAGGAAAAGCTGCTCAGAGGAAGATGGGCGACGGAGCTGCTCTCCAGCAAGTCTGTAAGAATCTGGAAGAATAGTGGGATGAGGGAAATTTGAAGTGGTCCCTGAGGCTACAGATAAGGAAATGGAAACTGAGCAGACAAAGAGAGAGGCTGGAAGCTCTCCTGTGAAGTTACTTGGATGGGGGTGGGCGTCACAAAAAGTGTAAAATCGGAACACATTGTAGGTCTGAAGCAAGTGTTTGAGAGACCCAAGTGAGTCATCCACGTGGTGGAGCTTTGTGAGGAGGGAGAACTCAGATTCAAGGTGGTTCATCCAGAGCCTTGCTCATACCAGCTGGAGTATATCTTCACAACAGGGCACACTGAGATCTGAAACAGGAGGGCACAATGGTTTCAAGCAGCTTTATGATGCTATCAACTTCAACATAAAGGTAATTTACGCTTAGCTGTGGGGAAGCCATGCTGTGCCTCACTGCAAGACTCTTGCAGTTATCAATGCCCACGGCCGCAGCCAGCAGTGTGACATGGGAGCACAGGTGCATAAGGACACATTCTCATGTGGAACCTACCCTTTATGGCAAGCTCAGATGAGAAGTTTTTGAATTAATAAAAAAGGGGGAGGTACATTTTGAAGATCCACTTTGGGATTCTCTAAGCAACAGTGCTAAAAGCATTCCCAAACAACTTATAAAAGTGGATCTTGCTCCCAGAATGACATCTGAGGAAATGCCGGATGACCAGGGCTTAGCAGGCAACCCACTTTCTTTGGCAAGATCAGCCAAAGTGCTAGAAATTACCTAAAAATGGAAAATAAATCTAGGAACTGATGAGGAAAACAGCAGATCAGTCCTTCCTTTTAAGCACCGTTGAAAGTTACCAACCCAGGAGACGTGTCCCTGGTTCATAAGACTGCAATTGAAGTAGAGGAAAACCAGCCCTCTACTTGTGAAAATGGTCTCCTATGACCAGTAAGAAGGCATAATGGACAGTTTGTACGTGTTCTCTCCAGGTTCCATATCTAGGAAACTTTTTTCCAGCTGGGCCTGAGGAAGAAATAGAGACACCCTCTGTAACTTCAAGCCAAGGAAGAGTAACCAAAGGCTTCACGTTTGATGCCCTGTGTAGAACTGAAAAGAAAGGTTATGGTTTCCTCCTATGCTAACTGGTTGCTCTTTCTAGTGCTAAAATGGGAGGGCAGTAGGGGGAAAGGACAGACTGTGCCAAACCCACTAGTGCTGCTCACCCTTATATCTGCTCGCATCAGTGTTAAACTGAAGCTAGTCATCTCCAAAGCAGCGTGACCTGCACAGGGGGTGCTGAAGGACAGCCACCACCTGGCTTGATGGCAGACTGCAATGGCAATCCAGTTGAGCCAGAAGCACGTGTTGTCTAGATTGACACCTTCAAAGCAGCAAAGCCAGCTGGGGAGGTTTCAGAGTACACTTGTTCAGTTTTACTTATATTTATTTTATATTTAGTCACAATTATCTGTAGGTGAATCAATGAGGCCAGATATGATCATGGCCTGTCTTCATTCATCTTTCATCAGATATTAATTGAGTATCTTCTATGTGGGCACCATGGCTTTTTCTGGAAATGCAGAGGTCAATGAGCCAAAGCCCCTCTTCAGCACATGGATTTATGCTTCTGTTGGGGAATCAGCTTGTGGGAAATTGAGAATGTGGTGCCGGAGGCACTTGTGATGAGACAGCTACAGGATCCAAGGGGGCCACATGTGAAATGAGATCCAAAAGATTTGACCCTGTAAATATCTCAGGGTGGAGAGGTCCAGAAAGAAAAGCAGGAACTGCAAATGCACTGGGGTGGGTAGGGGGTGAACAAGGACAGGGTCAAGAGAGTGCTAGTGTAGCTGGAGTCCAGAAAGGAGGAGAATGGTGTGAGAGAGGACAGCAGGTGAGCAAAATCTGATCAGCCACGGCCTTGTGGGCCACAGTTGGATCATGCTCTAACATATGGGGAGAATCCACTAATGGGTTTGGGGCAGGGAAGTTACACCATGTGATTCATATTTTTAAACAATAATTCTGGCTTTATGTGTGGAGAATGGAATGAGAGCAGTAAGACCAAGTAGAGAGTCATTATAGTACTTCCTGAGTGAGCTAATAGCAGTCAAGGAGAAGCTGCAAAGATGCAGGAAAGTGGACCATTTTGACACCTGTATTGGAGATAGCACTGAGGCAATATGCAAATAAACTGAGTCTGTGACTATTGGGAGTGAGGTAGAGGTAGGAGAAAAAAAGAACTTGAACAAGGTGGATTGTGAGGCCATTAACTGAGGTAGGAGGGCCTAGGGGAGAGGCCAGTTGGAAGCTGGGAATCTGGAATTCTATTCTGGCCATTTGAGATGCCACTTAGAAATCCAAATGAACATGAGAAGTAGGCAGGTGAACTAGCCTTTTGCCCTGTGAACTGGTCATTTTTGGATAGGATCAACCAGGAAGGGAGTATAGAGAAGAGAGGGAGTCTGGGTCCTTGTTTATAAAGTTGGAACAACATTCCTGCCCAGTTTGCCTTAAAGATGGTCTTCACTAGGGCCGCATGAGGGGATGGCAGATCTCTGTTGCAGTGCGAGGGGACATCACTGAATTGTAAACACCACCTTCATAAAGATTCAGTGGCTGACAAGGATTTTCCAATTTGGAAAAGCCTTCCAACAGTGAAGAGATCAGAAGGGGTGCCCAAGTGACCTCACTGCCCTCCAGGACCAGCTGGTTTCTCTGAGCCTTAGCTCCATTTCAGTGGCCTTGGAACAACTTAAAATGAGCCTACCTCCTTCCTTGTTTCAGTGACACATCTCATTACTGCAGTGAAATATGCAGCACAACAGAGCCCATTATAATGTTGAGATGCTCACAAAGACATCGGGCAGTTGGCCTGAGAAGTTTGAGTAAAGCCAGTGCTCCCTTTTCTCAAACTTTAACGGGCACATTTTTTTCATGGACCATTGAACATATGGAAGGTTCCATTCTGTAATTGCCAGATGTTCTTCTGTTATCTGTGAGGAAGACAAATTCTATTTTCTTTTCTTGCATGTAACATACACACACACACACACACACACACACACACACACACACACACACCCTTCCTCCCATCTAGCTGCAAAGTGGAGAACATCTTTTCTTTGATTTTCATCTTCTCTCCCTGCGAATGAAGACCCAGCATGGCACATTTCCAGCCAAAGGGATAATTCCTCCCCAAGCTGTGATGCAAACATGGAGAGGGTGGTAACGACGTACACCTGCACACATTGCTGCACACTTAATGCTCCTCCTTGCTTAGGGGCAAGCCCTGATCTGGGAGGCAGCCCCCTGCTCTCCATTCACACCTCCACAACTTGTCCAGCCTTTCAGAGGCCTTGGGCCTCATTTCCTACCCTTCCAGTGAAAAGGATGAAAGCATTTGCTTCCTCCCCGGGGATGCTGTGGAAAAGGCATGAGAGAATCCATGGTGTGTGGTTGTGTGGGCTGAGTCACTCAATGATGGAAATAAAGGGAAGTATAAAACAAATGCGTTAGGGAAGTCTCCTTTGATCTTGGTGATTAAATAAATCAGTATCATTCACTCAATACAAGTTTCTCTTCATTTCTTCAAAAACACTACATTCAAAAATTGTATGTGTATATGTACATCTATTTACATAGACACACGGCTACACTTACTTCTTTTTTTAAAATGTTCTTTTAATGTCTATTTTTGAGAGAGACAGAGAGAGGAGAGAGAGAGAGAGAGAGGAGTCGAGAGAGAGGAGTCTCCAGGATCTGAGCTGTTGGCACAGAGCCCAACCCATGAACCAACTGTGAGATCCATGACCTGGGCTGAAGCTGGACATTTAACTGACTGAGCCACCCAGGTGCCCCTACACTTACTTCTTATACACAATCACACACAAGAGGATGTAGGTTACTTGAAGATGTTACATGGAGCCCTGCCCTATGTCAGGGTCTATGCTAAGTCCTACTGATTCAAAAATGAAATAATGCACAAAATCTCCTTTCTTGTGGGGTTCACATCTGATAGCAGGTACAGACTTCTGAACAATCTTAGTCTGCTTATCAAGTACAACATGAGGATTTTTTTTTTTAGAGAAAGTTCGGAGGACAGACAGGGCAATGCTATCTGGCAGAAAAATAGGTTGGCTGAATAAAGACCCCCCCAATATACCTACATCCTAACTCCCAAAGCCTGTGAATCTATTACCTTATATGGACCTTGCAGATGGGATTAAGGATCTTGATGTGGGGAGATTATCCTGGATTACCCAAGTAGACCCAATGTCATTACGAGGAGCTTTAGAAGAGGCCAGCATAGAGGATCAGAGTCAGAAAAAAGATGTGAAAACAGAGGCAGGAAGGCAGAGGGATGTATTTGTAGATGGGCCACAAGCTGAGGAATGTGTTAGCCTCTAGAAGCTGGAAAATCCAGGGACTGGACTCTTCCCCTGAAGCCTCCCAAAGGAGCACAGCCTTGCTCACATCTTGAGTTTAGACTTCGAACTTCCAGACCTGAGAGAGAATAAATTTGTATTGTTTTAAGCCACTAAATGTGTAGTAACTGGTTAAAGAATCAATAGGGAACTAATGCAGAAGGATAGGAAGGGGTGCTTGGATGGGATCAGACTTAGGTTTGAAAATGAAGTGGGATGCTTCTGGAAGCCAACACAGGGATGACACGTTGGGGCGGCCAGGCAGAAGACCAGCTGCCGAGGCTTTGCTTCATTTTAAATTTTGTTCTGATGATAAAGGTAGTAGAGAAGAGGATGAGGTGACACTAAGCAGGTGGAATGGCCCCAAATGAGGACTATCAGTTACCTATGGCCACAGTAAGGTTAGGTAACAAGCTACCCCAAAACTGTGCTTGCAAACACCATCCACTTACAATTTCTCACAAATCACTGGGTCATCTGAGTAGTTCTACTGATCTGAGCAGACAAGGCTATTCTAGCTGGACTTGCTCATGTGTGTGCAGTCAGACAGGTTGGCCGTGGGCTGGTTGGTCCAGCCTGGCCTCAGCTGGGAGGTCTTGGGTCTTCTCCACCTGTGTCTCACAGCTTTCCAGGGGGCTAGCCTGTATAGTTCTCTTAGTAGTCACCAGCATCAAAAGAGAAAAAGCAGAGGGGTACCTGGCTGCCTCAGTTGGTTGAGCATCTGTCTCTTGATTTCGGCTCAGGACACGATCTCACACCTCATGAGTTCGAGCCCCACATCAGGCTCTATGCTGACAGTGCTGAGCCTGCTTGGGATTCTCTCTCTGCCCTTCCCCTTCTTCCCCCAAAATAAATGAAAAACCTTTAAAAAAAAAAAAAGAGAGAGGAAGCATAAATTTACAAGAACCTTTTCAATCTTCTGTCTGCATGAAGATTGCTACTGTCCCATTGATGAAAGTGAGTTATGTGGTGTATTAGGTTTCTAGGGCTGCCATAACAAAGTACCACAGACTGGGTGGCTGAAACAGCAGAAATAGACTTCCTCACTATTCTAGAGGCTAGAAGTTTAAGATCAAGGTGCTGGCACAATTGTTCCGTCTGAGGTCTCCCTCTCTGGCTTCTGGGTGGCTGTCTTCTCCCTGTGTCTTCACATGGTCTTTCCTCCGTAGGCCTCCATGGGGTCTTAATTTCTTCATTTAATAAGGACACCAGTCCTCCTATTGCATTAGGGCCCACCCTAATGACCTCATTTTAACTTATCAAAGGCTGCACCTTCTGAGGTACTAAGGGTTAAGACTTCAACATACGAATTCATAATTCAGCCCATGACACATGGCCAAATCCAGGGTCACTGTTGTGAATGGGGAGTATCAAAGGGCATGGACCCTGGCGAAACATGAAAATGTGGGATCATTAATGTAATCAATATACCACAGGGAGAATTGAGAATTGTTATCTAGATCCATTAAATGAGTCGAAATCTGTAGATTTTTAACTGGGAAGTATAATGATTTTTCAAATGTGTTTAAAGAGATTATAGTTTTAAATATATTTTTGTTATACAGAACACTATTTACAGAATATTAGTAAGAATGGACTCTAAATGTCATGGCTCTAATCCAACATACTGATTTCTGTTATCTATTGCAAAACAGCCTCATACTTAGGTGCCTAAACAACCATATTTCTTAGATCTCACAGTTCTGCAGGTTTGGAACTTAGGCTGGACCAAGCTAGGCACCTCAGAGCACCCATGGAGAGCATTCCAAGAGAGAGAAAGTGGAAGCTTGTGGTCTTTTAAGGACTGTGCCCAGGGACAGGGATAATTCCACTGCAATCTATTGGTCTAAAAGGTCACCAACAAAATCAGTCTATTTATTTCTAAAATCCCATTGCTTCCTCAGGAAAACAGAGTCTGAGTATCTGGGTTTGTATGTGATCTTTTTGCACGTGTTTGAGAAGGACTTTGGAAGAATGTGAGCAATCTTTCACTCCTGGGTGGGTTAGTAATAGATCTGGAAGGTGGGTTGGGAGCCTGTTCTCAGTCCTGCTGTAGCTTCACTCTGGAGAACAGAGCCCAGGCATTGCATTCGGACCCAGTCTCAGAGCATGGGCTCTGTGCCCTTGGCCACTACCAGCAGCAATGGGCTCCAGGCTGTGTCTGGCATGGAAAGACTAAAGGGGCCGACCTGGCATTTCTCTACTGGTGTTGTTATTCTACTAGCCCCTCCAACAATGGAGTGAGGGGCACTGGTGAACATTGTGCTAACCCTTCTACCCCATGAGAGCCTGGGGGATGGAACCTAGCTCTGGGAAGGATTGTTCTCTCTATTGTCTTCTCTCAAAAATGTTCACTGCCTCAGAACACCCTCACCTGACTTCCCCTACTCAAAGGAGAAAGGCAGTTCATCTTCCCAATATACACACCAGAACTTATGTCTCGGGCCATCTTCCCCCAAAACAGACTCTGAGACAAGGATCTGAGTGCAAGAAGTTAACCTGGGGGACGCCTGGGTGGCTCAGTCGGTTGAGCATCGAGCTCTTGATTTCAGCTCAACTCATTATCTCACATTTTGTGGGATTGAGCCCCAGGTCAGGCTCTGTGCTGACAGTGTGGAACCTGCTTGGGATTCTCTTTCTCCTCTCCCTTTGCCTCTCTGTCTCTCTCAAAATAAAGAAGTAAACTTAAAAAAAAAAAAAAAGGTAACTTGGGAGGTGACTCCCGGATGCACCAGTAGTGCAGGGGGAAGGGAAGGAAGAGAGAGATGTTAATGAGCAGATTGCCACGGGGGGCAACTGAGGTTCGCTCTAGCTGGGGGCCTCTGGGACTCCTGTAGAGCCTAGTTCAGAGTGACCCCACCCACAAGGCAGGAGCCAGGATATTTACCTTCAGGCCCCCAACCCTCATGGCGAGGACTGCTCTCAGGACACCAGCCCACCGGCATATTCAGCATGGGGACTAGCAGGTAGAGAACAGGTGCTCACAGCAGGAAGTTGCCTGCACGGGCTGGGCAGGAACAGTGTGAAGGGAATAAGGACAGGATGCCGATAGCATCTACCAGAAACTCATATTAGGGACCCACAGTAGACTTCATATCATGGCCATTTTTACCTATTACATCCCTGAAAATTTTTTCTTATCATATAAGAAAACAAGCAAACCTCGAATGGCATACATGTCTCAGTGAGATAAAATACACTGAAATAAGATGGAACATTACAGAAACATATGCAATCAAAAATAAAAGCACCTCTTATCTCTTTGTTCCTGAACCCTATTCTGCAGAGCTGTCCCCTCTCTTAACTGTTTCTGTTGTAAATGGCTGGTGATGATCATCCCTCTAAATCATATACTGAGACAGGATCATCATTATCCAAGTACAGTTGGCACCGGAAAAAAAGCCACTTAAAGGGAATCCATTTGAAACAGAGATCAAAATTTTGCAGTAAATGGTGATGAGGAGATTATCTTGAAAACTGAAACTAAAATTATAAAAATAAATGTGTTTTGATTTAATAAAACTTACGTTATAATGGCAACTGGGCCCTGGTTCTTAGAAAGAGTAAAGAAAAAAGTCAAGCATTTAAAGGGTTTGGGGAGTCATTTTTCAGACAAAATTGTACAATAGCAGGGTACAAACTCCTTTGATTCATATTCGACTTTCACGATTCAATCATAGGATAGTCGTCTTTGCCAAGAGCATTCAAAGATCTCATAAGTGTTCCCTAGGACTTCTCTTCCTCCTGAGATATTAAAATTCATTTCAGGGAGACAAGACTGTAGCCATTCTGGTCAGATTTTCCCTTCACAGTTTTTAACCCACCTTACTCTGCCATGCCCTCATTTGTTTGAGTTTAAAGGCACCTGGGTGGCCCAGTTGGCTAAGTGTCCGACTTCAGCTCAGGTAACAATCTCATGCTTCATAAGTTCGAGCCCTGCATCAGGCTCTGCACTGACAGTGTGGAGCTGGCTTTGGATTCTCTCTCTCCCTCTCTCCCTGCCCCTTCTCCGCTCATGCATATGTGTGCATTCTCTCTCAAAAATAAATAAAACATTTTAAATAAATAAAATTTTAGAAGGGAGGGTGGCAATAGGGATTAATGTATCAATATTTATATAATTTTTAAATACATGCATACTTTGACCACTTTTAATTCTCTGTACAACCTTGTAATCACAGAGATTGGCATATCAAATACTCAGAGAACAGGGCCACTATGCCTCCATGTCTTATCAGCGTTAGACATATCTACTGACATTCCCACCATGATTGATGGGAAATTGTTCCCTTAAATTACCTGCTGTGTCCTCACCCTATACCTCTTGATTTCTTCTGTATAATATTTTAGTTCTTCCAGGTTTACCTTTCCATTTTCAGGTACACTTCAACTTGTATCTGCTGGCCCATTGATAGCAAACTGCATCTGTTGGCTCTGACCCAAGAACCACCATCTTAAGCCAGCAGCCCAACCTGCCCAGTGAACTGATCAGAGAGCACGGAGACAAGTGTAGGAAGTCAGGGCACTGAGCTGCTGAGAAAAGGTCACAGTGCATAGGGGTGGGCCCTGCAGAGCCTGGGGAAGGGCAGCCCTGAAGCCCAAGGCAGTTGAAATGCCACTTGATTCAACCTGGATCTCTAGACCTGGTCTGTTTCCAGTTTCCAGGGAAACTGAGGTAGATGACTCCACTAAAAAGATACATGCATGTGAGGGAGAGAAAAACATCATTATGTAATGATCTGATAAAAAAAAACAACAACACACAAACAGAAGCTAATGTGGATGAGAATTTTCGAGCCATGTACCTATACCCTTGTGCATGTATCTAGAAGAACAGTACCTTCCAAGGCAGTGGTCCGCAACCTGGTAATACATCCCAAACACATGAGGTGTCTGACTTCCAGGCCCTACTCCTGGTGTCTGGGAGTGGGGCTGGGGAGTCGAGCTTTTCATCAGGAACCTCAGGTTTCTGACCTTTCTGGGGACACTCCAAGGGCATTTAGCAACAGCTTTTACAGAGGTAGTCACTTATCCTGGCTGAGTCACAGCACGGAGAAGTTGAGGCGGGGGTTGAAGAAAAAGAGGCCACAGATATTTAGTGTGGCATGGGATTAGGTTCTCTACATACACTGCCCCCTTTAATCCTGACAACACCACATGAAGTATTAGTGTTCCCATTTTACAAACAATAAACTGAAGTGCAGAGAGGTCAAGCAAGTCATCGGGTCATTTAACTTATAAATGGTACAACTAAGGTTTGAACCCATGTTACCTGATTCAGCAAGACCATTTCTGAGGACAGAAGTGGAGGAGAGGGTGTTATGGGTTAAATTGTGTCCCCTGAAAATGTACATATTGGAGCCCTAGCCGCCAGCACCTCAGAATGTATTTGGAGACAGAACAGTTTTAAAGGTTATTAAGGTTAAATGAGGCCCCACGGGTATGCCCAAGTCCAGTAGGACTGATGTTCTTACAAGAAGAGGAAGACATACTAGGGATGCATGGGGACTGAGGAAAGACCCAGAGATGACATCGTAAGAAGATGGCCAACCACAAGTCGAGAAGCCTCAGGAGACACCAAACCAGCCGACATCTTGATCTTGGACATCCAGGTTCCAGAACTTTTAGAATTAACTTTCCGTTGTTTAAGCCACCCAGTCTGCAATATTTTGTTACGGCAGCCCCAGGAAATGAATCCAGAGGGGCAATGGAAAAGGAATGGTGGAAGAAGAGAGAGGAAGGGAAAATAAAAGAAAGGGAAGCAGAGTAAGTGAGAAGAGAGGGTTCATTGCTGGTTTCACTTGTGCTGGGGAAGAAGCCTGCATCATGAATCAGTGGAAGGGCAAGGAACAAATCTTTGAGGAACACTCTCTTAACCATTGACAAGAAAGCTTCTAGAATGAGCTGTGCATAGACATGCGCTCTCCACACACATTCTCATCCCTCCAAAGTGTCTGTTGATGCTAACAGGAATGGCCTTTGCTTTACTGTCTCCTGCATCCTTGACATGACACAATGCCCTCAAAGGGAGATATCAAAAGGAAATCATACTGAATTCCTACTCAACAGTCAGATGCTGTTTTTCAGATGGGTTTCCAAATTCATGGAGACATGGCTCAGATCTCCATGTCTTTCCTAACCTTGGAGCCCTATTTTTCCCCCGCCCTCACTGCTTCTAGTTCTGACTTCAAAGTCCCAGGGAGATTGAAAGAAGCAAATTGAAGACAAGCTCCTTTGTCTCCATCAAAAGCAGATTCCACAAAGCGCCGAGGCGCTCTCCACAGAGCGCGTGATTGCTTATGTCCACGGTTAACAGCGTGGCTGCCGGAAAGGGGTCCGCCCCGGGGGTCTGAGGCACCTGCCAAGGTGTGTTCACGGTGGATGCTTAGAACTTGCTTTAATGTCATCCAATCATTAGAGGGAGCAAAGCTTGAAAGAGATCCTGTCCGAGGATGCAAAAGGCTAAGCACCTCACACTAGCAGCTGAAAAAGCAGTGTCTTCAAAGGTGGGATAAATTCATGACCACAGAGGAGTGCTGTTACTGTTGAAAAAGGAGGAGGTTTTTTAAAACTTTGCATTAAAGGTTCTCAGATAATAGACAGGACATATGTGACATATTTATAAACAACAGAAATTTCTTTCTCACAGTTTGAAGGATGGGAGTCCAAGTTCAGGGTCTGGTATGGTCAGGTTCTGTTGAGAACCCTCTTCCAGGGTGTGGGTGGCCAACTTCTCACTGTGTCCTCATATGGCAGAAGAGGGGACACAGTGGGGACGGAGGGAGGGCAAGATGGGGGAGAAGTAGGGAGCTCCGTACATTGCACTCGCCCCCATATCTCACACGGAGAAGGCCTGAAGCCATAGGAACCCTTACAGAATCCAGGAGTTTGGGAGGAACAGGAGACAGAGTCCGCTGAGAAAAACTTATAGTGTGAGTGGGAACTGGGGAAGATAAAATTGGGCCGGGACCAGAGACACGGGGGTGGGGGGGATCCCCCTCTGTGGGGAGCCAAAGTGAGGCTAGGGGGGAAAAGGAGTGGCTGAAACTGCTCAAGACACTGTCCCTGTCGCTGAAGAAGAGAAAACCCCCGCTCAGGACACAAAGGGATCTAGTTTCCTGCTCTCCAGCTGACCCTAGGCGGGACGCACTCGTCCCAGGAGACCCCCAGTGAGACTGCTTCCTGCTCGCCAGGTTGTCCTGGAGGGGATGTGCAGCAGCCATACCTTTGTGCTTCTGGCTCGGCTGGATCCCTAGGGGGAAGCCGAAAGGCTTAAAACTTCTGAGAGTTTAGTCCGCGAGTTTACATTTGGGCAACGGGACACAGAGGGACCCAGTTTCCTGCTGTCCAGCTGACCCTAGGCGGGACGCACTCATCCCAGGCGACCCCTAGGGAAACTGCTCCCTGCTCATCAGCTCAACCTGGATGAGATGGGAGCAGCAGCTTCTGGCTCCATCCCCAGGGGGGAAAACTGCCCTGAGGGGCTCGCCTGCAAGTTTACATTTCCGGCAATTTCAATGGGACTAGTCGACTGAGATCTGGAAATGAGGCCTGGCCTGGGATGTAGAGCACAGCCCACCTTGGCTACGCCCCCAGCACAGGGAGTTTACACACCCAAAAAAGTGAGTTGCAATGCTTGGTTCAAGAAGGCACTGGGGCACCGTCACTCTTCTCCCCACAACCACCAAGGCAGGACTCCCGCTCCCACTGGATCAAACCACACCCATCCCTGCTAGAGAGCTGCCCTCTTCCTTTTTTTTTTTTTTTTTTTTACACCAGGAGAGGGGAANTATTCCACTCTTTCGCTCTTTGAAAAAAGCCTCTTATTCCTTCTGCCTGCTCATTTCATTTCCAATTTCACTTCATCCCCGCTCTGTCATCTCTCTCGTTCTCTATGCTCTTCCACCAGCACTGCATACACCAGGCTATTTATTTGTAGCTTGGAAATCTGGTTATATGCTTTAAACTGTTGTCTATTGGGTTTCTTCATTTTTCCTTTTCTTTTCTTCTTTTTTGCTCTTTTATGTATTTTTATCTCTGATTATTCGCTTTCCCTCCTTCCTCTTTTCTCTTTTCTTTTTCGTTTTCCCTTTCAGTCTGCATGTTTGTTGGATTTGTCTGTGCATTTGTGTGGCTTTGTTCCCTGTGTGTTTGTCTGTCTGTTTTCTCTTCTGGGGCTACCTCAAGAAATAAGCCAAAATACACACGGTGGAGACTCCCAAATACCACTACGAGTAGGAAAATAAAATAACCAAGGTCTCAACAAGAGAGACCGAGAGATACCATTCAAAGAACACTTCCTNCCTCTGGGGTCTCTTTTACAAGGACACGAATCTTAATTGTGAGGGCTCCACCCTCATGACCTTATCACCTCCCAAAGGCCCACTGCCTAATATCATCACACTGAGGGGTTAGGATTTCAACATATGAATTTGGGGGGTGAGACAAACATTCAGACCATTGAATACCATGACCAGGGAAGGTTCCTCTTCAATGAGGCAAGACCATTGTAGTTGCAGGTCTTACAAACCCAACTCCAGGTAAGAAGCACACAACACACCAAAAGGCTTTATTGGCTTGCCTACTGAGAAAGTCTAGGAGTGGCTGACTTCAACCCTGACTGAATTTGGGACAGCGTCATTGACTGTGTTATCTGGTTTTCAACTGTTTTTCCTTCTGAGAGCTAAGAAGGCATCCTTGCCTTTCTTGCTCTCCGGCTTCAGAGAAGCATCGTGTTATAGAGAAAACAGCAGGCATTGCCTGTACACCATTTGCCTTTTGTTTCCCCAAAGCATGGCATCCTTGAGAGGATGTCTGGGTTTGGGAGCTGCCAAAGTAGAGTCTAAGGCAAGGATGGTGATGTCAGGAGGCACTGTAGGAGAGCGGGGAAGTAAAGAAGGGGAGAGCAGGTTTATCCATGCAGGCAGCTGGGCTCATGCCTTCAGGCGAGCTTTGGGAAATGGTGTAAACCACACCTCTGAGATATCCCAATCAAAAGGCAAAGCGTCCAGGGCATTTATCCACCACATCTCTTCCATCAGTGATTGAGGGCTACTCCTGGGGGGAAACTGACAGCCAAGTACTTCAGTCTGCCCCAAGACTAGGTGGGTATCAACAATAGAAATTTATTTCTCATGGTTCGAAGGCTGGAAGTCCAAGATTAGGGTGCCAGTATGGTCTGGCTGTGGTGGCCAGAGAAAGGAAGAATCTGCACTTGCATTTGTAAGTGGGCTTCCGGGGTATGTGAGAAGGATGAAGACCAGGGGGGCTTGGGTAGGACACTATAGTGTTTGCCACAGTGTCCAGGGGAAAAGAGAAAAATGAGTGCCTTTAAGGACAACAGGAGAAAGGAAGAGAGCTCCAAGGAAGAAATGGGTCATGGAGAATCCACAGATTGCAAAGTGGAAGGTGGTCAGGAACTAAGGCTATGAGCGCAAGAGAGGTAGAGGCTCAGACTGGTCATCCTGTGTTTGTCTTCCACATTTGGGGCCCAGGAATTATTCCTCATGCTGGAATCCAACCTCCTTAGATGACCTTCACAACTGCCCATCAGAACAGGTGCCCAACCAGTCATAATGCACATTCAACCAATCAGAATAGATGCCTGACAAGTTAGAACTGACAAGTTGTCAAGTCAAGAACCAACAATGGCCGTTATCAAGGCGTTGTTTCCCTGGAAGAGCTCTAGCTGTAGGAAAACCCAGAGTTAAATACAAGCTTGCAGTCAATGAGCTCTAGCTGCCTGCTTCCACTTTCTGCATCCTGTTCTCTCCCTCCCACTCTACCTTTTTCAGAAATTCAGTATTTTCACGTGGCCCAGTGCTCTTTGCTTCATAATTCTCACTCAGGAAATGCTCGTGTGTCAGTCATTTACACTATAGTATGAAATTAAGATACTAAACTATCTGAATGATGAACTTCATCTTGACTGTGGAAGAAAAGGCAGAACCTCCATGAAAGACACATTCGCAACAGAGGGGCTTTGTACAGTAAGCCCACAGTGGCATCCCACAAGGGTAGGCTCTAAAGCAGGCCAATCTTAACTTTAGTGTTTTGAGGAAGCTTGCTACCTGTCTTCCCAGATCTGTCACCTGGGATACCAAGTCAGCTCTTCCTCAGTGCCAGGCAGCCACACATCACGCCATCTCACCAGAACCCAGCCCTGTGTTTTATTATTCCACTAGCTGGTGAGGAACCTTGGGACTATTCTAAATAGAAACCCTGCTTTTATAAGACTGTGCCAGCTGGGTTCCAAAGTACCCCTGCATGTGCTCTGTTATCTTGGATGGGGCAGGGAGCTGTGGAGGACGAGGAAGAGCTGGCTAACCTTTCACTGAAATACCATGTGCACTGGCCCCTCCTTACGGTCCCCACGGCCATGTTTATCCCAGCCTGTGTCTCTTCTACATCAGTCAGAAAAAGACTTGGCGAATTTCTCCCCCACCCCACTTTGCAGCCTACACCCACCACTCTGTCTTGGATTGTGTTGCAGATTTTTCTCCTAAAAGCACAGCCTGAGGTAAGTTGTTCCCTCCAGCAGACTTTCCAGTGGCTTCCTTCTGCCTGCTCCTAAGTTACATCCCCAATACCAGTCTTGGCTGCAAGGTCACAGAAGCAAGAGCCTATGCCAAGCAGCTTTCCCACACTAATGTCCCAGCTTCACACAGTCCATGGAACAACCACCCTCACCTGATGGGAGGGAACAACAATCCTTTGACACGATTCTGTGGGTCAGGAACCAGAAGAGGTGTTCAAGAATGGCTTTCCTCTACTCTGCCATGTTTGGGGCATCACCTGGGAAGACATGGAGGTTGGATGCATGTGAATGGTCCGGCAGGAGGTCAGGACTGACCACCAGAGCATCTACGTGCAGCTGCTCTGTTTGCAGCCTTCTTCATGCTCACGGAGTAGGACTTCTTTTTTTTTTTTTTAATATTTTTATTTATTTCCAGGAGAGAGAGAGAGAGACAGCGTGAGCAGGGGAGGGTCAGAGAGAGAGGGAGACACAGACTCTGAAACAGGCTCCAGGCTCTGAGCTGGCAGTCAGCCCAGAGCCCGACGCGGGGCTCGAACCCACGAACCGCGAGATCATGACCTAAGGGAAAGTCGGACGCTTAACCGACTAAGCCACCCAGGCGCCCCAACGGGGTAGGACTTCTTAATGCAGATTCGGGACTCCATCTGTGAGTGTTCCCACTCACAGGGCAGGAACTGCAACTTCATTTATGGTCTAGCCTTGGAAAATATGGCATCGTCATTTATACAGCATTCCAGTGGCTACATGCAGAGCACCAGCCCCACACTTCAAAGACAGGGGAGCAGAACATGGGGCATGGAAGATGTTGTTGGGACCATCTTGGCAAAACGCAATCTGACTTAATACCTCAAAGCCAGATGGAACCACCAGCTGTTAGCGAAGCACGCCCACACTCTCCCACCCTTTGCCCCCCTGTGTCTAAACACAGCCTATCCTTTAAGGTCCTCCATGATGCCAGTATCCCAGCTAGGGTAAGCTCTTCCTCCTCTGCTCTCCCCACAGCATAGCTGTTCTTCCAGGTGCCCACCGACTTCTACCTTGTGTGCTAGGTGTCTGGGCCTGCCTGGCTCCCCTGGTCATCAGGGCTCATGCCCCACACCTCTTTGTGGTCCCTCTGTGTCTGGGAATTGGCCTGACCCACGGTAGATTCAAACTCTGGATGTTTTCCAAGAGCACACCATGATGGGCAGTGTAATGGGAACAACATGTACTGGGGATAGGTCTGCTCGCAAAACATGTCTCTGGAAAGTCTATCGGCCTCTGAATGCAGCCCCAGCCCTGGCCCAGCCCCAGCCCTGGGTCAGGCCCAGCTGGCAAGCTATGGAGACCAAGCTGGAAGAGGTGGACATCGTGACTTATACTGTCCAGGCCCTTACTCCCATTCGTGGCTCCTTAAATACAGTGCTCTGAAACAAAGTTCCCAGCCCCCTGGGCTAGACAGACATGGCCCTTGGGGCTGCAGAGAGCAGGCTGGCACGCAACACTCTTGGCTGTACAAATTCTGGGTCTTTGATCAGTTTGAGATGTCTTTTCTATCTGGACAATGGTACTCATGGGAAGATGATGGCTTTTGCACCTTCTTTTTAAAAACTTTTCCAGCTTTATTGACGTATAAGGGATAAATAAAATTGTCAGATATTTAAAGTTGTACTTGGTGATGATTTGATATTTGAATACATTGTGAAAGGATTCCTCCCATCTAGTCCACTTTCTTGACCAAGCTTGGCCAACGATACCTGGGGACCGAATCCGGCCTATCACTCTTTTTGATAAATAAAGTTTTACTGGAACACAGCCATGCTCATTTGTTCCCTGTTGTCTCTGGCTGCTTTCCCACTTCAGTGGCAGCGTTCAGGAGAATGACAGAGATTGTATGACCTGTAAAGCCTAAAATATTTACTGTCTGGCCATTTACAGAAAAGGTCAGCTGATCCCAGCTCTAGACACTTGTAGAGGACTTCACCATCCCTCACCAGGGAAGAAGAGTCTTAGTTGGGCATGTACAACTTGTGACTCAGCCCAGGAGTACAAGCAAGGGAGGAAAGTCTACAGAAAGACCATTAGACAGAGTCCCACATTATATTAGGTCACAGGCATTACAAGAAACAGACTCCAGGAACCACCAGGCTTCTGCTTCTCCCATCTCCCCTAAAGAAATGGGCAAGCTGTTTTTACCTGACTCAGCCAAGAGCCAGGCTTGACATTGTATTAAAATAAAATCCAGAGAGGGTGCCTGGATGGCTCAGTTGATTAAGCAGCTGACTTTGCCTCAGGTCATGATCTCACAGTTTGTGAGTTCAAGCCCCGCATCGGACCCTTTGCTGACAGCTCAGAGCCTGGAGCCTGCTTTGGATTCTGTGCCTCCCTTTCTCTCTGCCCCTCCCCCAGCTTGCATTCTGTCTCTGTCTCTCTCAAAAATAAATAAATATTAAGAAAAGTAGAAAAGAAAAGAAAAGAAAAGAAAAGAAAAGAAAAGAAAAGGAAAGGAAAGGAAAGAAAAGAAAAGAAAAGGAATGGAAAGAAAATCCAGAGAAATAAAAAATTGGGGTGGTAGATATCAAAACTTGAGATCTAGCTTCAATTGGTTCAGTGAGAACAGTCCCCAGCCTTGGAGCCCACAGTCCCCCACAGTCCCCCACTGCTGGAGAGCAGTGGCCTACTAGCCACAAAATCTGGGTCCCGGACATAAGATTCAGGTCTGCTACACTGGGTCCTGGTTGTCTGGGGTACTTTTCCAGATCACAGCTGGCACTGTAGTCCCAGGGCCCCCTCCGATGGTACCAGTAGACCACAGCGAACCACCCACCAGGTGACTCTCATTTACAAAAGGGACACCTCTATTGTCAGGAGAGAGAAGACGACCCTACCCTGAGCCCACAGAAGGCTCAGATGCTTTGCTTCTCAGGTGACCATAGCCTTTTCCTTCAGGAAGGAAGCCTGCAGAATTCTGTTCCATAAAGCTTTCACACAAAGAGTTCCAAGAATGAGTCTGTCACTTGCCAGCTTTGAACTTCACACAAATCACTTAAATCTCCTGAGCCTCATTTTAATCTTCTCGAAATGGGATAATAATACCCACCTCATAGGATTAAATGATTTTTTGAGGCTCTCACTGGAGTGGGCAGTGCAAAGGATGAATGAGGGCTTTGAACAAATGGGGTTAATAATAACCGAAAGGCAAGGGAACTGTTGTTCACAGTACCTCTGGGGAATATGCCTGTTTTCTCCTTTATCCTATTTCATTCAATTTATCCTCATTTATCTCCACAGAAATTTCTTTCCCTTTTTGATTCTCAAGGCAATACAGAATAAGAGACACACTTGTAAATTAAATCTATATTTAGTTAATTATATTATACTGAAACATGAAATTTGGCAAGACAGCCGTACATTCCTGCTTCCTTTCTTTCTCACTTCAGACCAAAGTTAGCCCCCCTATAGGCAGCCAGTTTGATTAATGCCCAATAAAGATATGCATGTGCATCTGGTTTGCATAAGGAAGTAACTAAATAAAAATTTTAAGTGGTTGTACTGAGTGTCCAAAGACCGTAGATATTCTGTGTAACCTGCAGAAGAGTCACTTGACCTCCAGGAGCCTCAGTTTCCCCATCTGCAACAAAAGGGATCTGGATTAGATTCTATTATGTCTGGCCCTATTAGAGGATATAAAATTTGAGGGAAAGTATCAGATTCTCATGTATTCTTTTGGACTGAGATTTTTTTTTATCATTATGTGAGATCCCTCTTCATTTCTGACAACTTTCCTTGCTTTGAAGTCTGTTTTCTCAGAAATTCATACAACTACTTGTCTTCTTTTGAATGGTGTTAATGTGGTGGATATTTCTTCATTTCCTTATTCCTAATCTATATGTGTTTAAAGTGAGTTTCTTGTAGGCAACATAGAGTTGAGTCTTGTGTTTTGATCCACCCTAGCAATCTCTGCCCTTAAACTGATGCATTTAGACTGCTGATGTACAGAGTGGTTACTGATAGAGAGTAATATCTATCACATTTGTCACTGTTTTCTATTTGCTGCCCTTGGTCTGTGTTCCTACTGTTGTCTTCTGCGCTTTTTTTTTTCTCTTTGGCCTTGGGTGGTTTCAATTGAGCTGTTTTATGTGGTTTCATTGTCTCTCCTTTCTTAGCATGGTGTTTTTTAACTTTTTTAGGGGTAGATTCAGATACTCAGGAATCATATGCTTTATACTCTGAAGTGCCTGCCAGTGCAACCTCATCTAACAGTTATACTCTGCCCTGCATTTCTCTGCGGACGAGGCTCTGGCACTCACATGATGAAACCATAAAACTCTGGCCTACACATGAAACCTTTTTCTTGAGCCGATATAGCATTCTGGATAACTGAGATTTGGGGCAGACATTTTTTTATTGCAAATTTTCAGTCTTCCTCACACACAAACAGAGCTGCATTATTCATAACAGACCAAAACTGGAAACAATTCAAACATCAACCGGTGAATGGGTACATAGAAGGTGGTATGTCCATATAATGGAATATTCTTCAGCAGTGAAAGGAAACGGACTGCAGCTACACAATGAGACATGGATGGAGCCCAAACATGTTTTGCTATGTGAAAAAACTAGACAGAACAGACTGCACATTATATGATTCCATTTATAAATAATACCTGGAAGGGGTGCCTGGGTGGCTCTGTCAGTTAAGTACCTGACTCTTGATTTCAGTTCAGGTCATGATCTCTCAGCTATGAGATGGAGCCCCGCATTGGGCTGTACTGGGCGGGGAGCCTGCTTGAGAGTCTCTCTCCCTCTCCCTCTGCGCCTTCACTACTTGTGTTCATTCTCTCTGTCTCTAAAAAAAAAAAAAAGGTGCAGAAAAAGGCAAATCTAGAGAGACTTCTTGCCTGGAGATCAGGGAGGGGGAAATGGGGATTAGCAGTAAATGTGCATAAGAGATCTTATTAGAGTGACAGAACTGTTCTAAATGTAATTTATGGTGATGATCACATGACTTGGTAAAGTTACTTTAAAAAACATCATTGAACCGTGCATTTCAAATGGATAAATTATATGATATGTACAATATGCCTCAATAAACCTTTTTTTTATTCTAAAATTCACAAGCCTGTATTTTAAAATACTTTTTGTGTGACTCTGCCTCCCAGTCTCAGTCAGTCGGTAGTGTGGACCATACTACATTTTCATGTAATTATTACTGAAGATTTTACACTAAAGGTTCAGAAGCTTCAAATACAGAGCTAATATCCTGAATCCCACGGGACCTATCCAGAAAGCTTTTTTAAAATTAATAAATATCTGGCTTCAACACACCTGCAAAGTGTTCATATTTCTGTAGATTGAGTTTTAAATTAATCAGAATTTTTATCCTATTTTCTTCTCCTACAGAATCCTCTCCTGGGGAAAGAGAGTCAGACCATCTGAGGCAATTTCAGATGGGGGTCTATTCACTGCTACACTCCCCATCACTTAGCACTTAGTGGGACCTCTATTACTGTGAAGCCATAGAGAAAGGCAGGTCATTTGGATTTCGTCTGGGAACCATTCATGACCCACTTCCAAAGCACCTCCAAGTGGAGCAGCTGGCTAAGCACAGCACCAGTGACTCAAATTTGTGTTTGCAGGAAAAACAAATAATTAAAACAGATCAAAGCGTCGATGTGATAATTAGAAACATGCTCATCACTGTTCACACACTGGGAAGATCTCCATTCTCCAAGATGGAGAAACAGCCACAGGCACAGTTTTAAAACAGTCCTCATTCCCAACCCCTACCACTTGGGTTCATTTTCTTTTTCTCCTGATGGGGTTCAACGTTTCTGCTAGCCATATTTGCAACCTAAGGATTCATCTTCTTTCTCAGCCTGTTGGCCTCTTACATATCCTTTAAGACGACCTCAAATTCACATGGTCTGAGAAGCTGGTCTTAGTCCCTTGGGGCTCAGGCTCATGGCCATGGTTGCACTTCCTCCTTTGGGCTTTGCTGTGCAGTCAGGATGAGGCTGCAGGTTTAACCACTGGGCCATCTGCTCCATGAGGACCAAGTCTCAGGCACTCACCTCTGGGCCTTTGCACAGCCACTGGGCCCCAGGACCTGGCAATTGTGCAGTGTGGCTCATCCAGAACATGCAATTGTCTATGCAGTGTCTTTCCCATTCCTCCAAGAGCCACCAAGACACCCTCAGTGCCTATATTTCAGCCTCCCTTTCCCTCCAGACTCACAGAGAAAAGAGAAACATTCAGAGCTAGTATTTTCCCTTGCCAGGTCTCACCTGCTCTCTGAATGTCAAAAAGAGGAGATCCCCTTCTTCTCTTTAAAGTTAAGCCCTTTCTTCTGCCTTATCCCACCAGCTTCATGGAGTATCCCCGGATGCTTCTACCTCACCCCCCTGTACTTCTTACCTCACCTCCCAACAAACTCCAGTTGACTCCACCTTGATCCCACCCAGGCACATGCTCGCTCATGCATTTGCCCACATGTGGTGTGAGACACTCAGTAGTAAGGGAGAGGCCAGGGAGGGAAGCTGAGAGAAGGAAGTGAATAATTGGGGATGACTCCTGAAGGATCACCTTTGGCTTTCCCAGGTCTCTGTGCTCCTCTTTCTCTCAGTCAACCTCATTTCCGGCTGAGCTGCAGTGAAGAACTACACCACACTCCCAAGCCACCCCTAACTTGGACTTCCCCTGAAGGTTCTACAAACAGGTAAAACTCTGCCCTTCCTTTGTCGTGTCCCATCCATTCCATCCCCCTGGCAGGCCCGTCTCCTTTCACAGCATCACATCACCCACCCTGTGGCCCACACACAAACGCTCAAGACTTCCCACATTTCATTCACCAAGGCCCAGTTTCCAAGCCTCCAAAACAATTATTGGATCCTTCTCCCCACCGCCACTTTGCTTACATGAGAAAGCCCACGGCAGCTCTCACTGACTCCAGTCTCACATGACATTTCATCGTGTCACCTGCTTGTAAGCCTTGGCTGGTCCCTCATCACTCAGAAACCAATGTCCACAATCCAGATTTGAGACCTTCTAAAATCTCCATCCTGAGCCTCCCTGACATCCCCCATCTTGCATTCCAGCCACACCAAACTACTCTTACCTCCACCAGGCCTGCCCCAGCTCTGTGCCTCTATGGGGGCTTTTCCCCTTCTCATTCTTCAAGATCTGTTTCCAAACCATCCATTCCAGCTCCTCTCCCTTGCTGTCTATGGCATATTTGTGAATCTAGTGTTTCCTGCACTGTGCTGTCAATCTGTGTTTTCTTGTCTGTGTTGACATGCAAACTGTAAGGATCCTTAGAGCAGGGACTCTGTTTTGCTCATTTTCACATGACAGTGCCTAGCACATTTTAATAGGTTTGAATATTACTCAGGTATGCCAAAGCCAACAGACAGGAGAGGAGAACCGTCAAAAAGAATTTGCTACTCACACATCCCATGAGAAGAGGGTACACCAAGCCATGGTGGGCCACGTGCGGAAGCACCAGGTTGGTCAAGAGGCAGATGGAGTAAGGGAAGAACATGAGCAAGAGACTTTATTGTGGTTTCTACGGGGAGGAATAAGTGAGGAGGGTGAGCAGGTTTAGGATTGGTTCATTGGAATAATTTCAGGGGACAGCAGAATAGAGGAGCTGTTCCTAGTAGCCTAGCATCTGGCCCTAGGGCGAAAGGGTGGTAGATAGTGGCCCCAAGTGTGAGTCCAATAAGGGAGGTAGCTGGATGTGTAGACTCTGGATTGGCTTTTTTGTGTTTGAAAAGCATACCTGTATGAGAAGGACTCCTCCCAAGGATCTGGGAGACATCAAGGGAGGTAGATGCTGAGGCAAAGTGATCAGCTTGTCCAGAACAATGTGCGATATGCATGCAGGGAAGATGTTAAAGCCTCAAGTTTACAAAAGATAGAAACATGGTTAATATAGTAGGTGCTTAAAAGAAGTAGAAATGGGGCACCTGCATGGCTCAATTGGTAAGTGTCTGACTCTTGATTTTGGGTCAGGTCATGATCTCATGGTTCATAAATTTGAGCTCTGCATTGGGCTCTGCAATGACAGTGAGGAGTCTGCTTGGGATTCTCTCTCTCCTCTCTCTGCCCTTCCTTTTCTCATTATCTCTCTCTCTCTCTCCCTCCCTCTCTCCCTCTCTCTCTCTCTCTCAGTAAACAAACAAACAAACAAACACTTTTTAAAAAAGAAGTAGAAATAATGACCAAATGGGTGGATAGTTGGGTGGGTGGATGGATAGATGGGTGCATGGATGAGTGGATGGGTGGGTTACTGGATGGATGGGTAGATAGCTAGATAGGTACATGGATGGGTAAATGGATAGATAGCTTACCTGCTAGTAGCTTCAGGTAGTCTAGAAAAACCACAGAGGCATTTTGATTTTCCATCCTTTAGAGTTTTGCATATTTCAGTGGGAGAATTAGGATTTCTCCCTAAAGCAATGCTTAAAAAAACCTGAGAAATAACAACAGTTTTCTTTCATAGCCTAGTTATGACAGAGATATTTTACAGATACAATTAACTCGCAATTTTTCCTTCTAATTACCATTAAATATAAAATTCATATTATAGTTTTAATTGGGGGTGGGAGGATCCATGTTCACTATCCCAGTAAATGCAGTAAAGACTGTAATATCCTACTTTTGAAGAGCTCATTTACGCTGATAGAGTCCAGACCTGGATAGGGATGTTCAAGGTCAGAGACAAAGAGGCTTTGAAGAGATTGAGACTTAGTGTGGTTTCATGGCTTCAGAAATGGCTAATACTGAGACTGCCAAGTCCCTGATGATGCCTGATGCAGAAGCACACCCCAATCTCCCTCCCTCCCAGTGCAAATGCCAAATTTTTGTCACCAATTAAAAGTTACTGATGATTTTATAATTTTTTCAGTTTTAATTTATTTATTCATTTTAAGTAATCTCTACACCCAACAAGGGGCTTGAACTCACAACCCCACGATCAATAGTCTCACATTCTTCTGGCTGAGCCAGCAAGGCACCTCACAGATACCTGATGATTTTAAACCTAATGCAAAGAAGTTTCAAAAGAAAGCCACACTCTGGAAACAGCAGAAATCCAACTTTCAGACGCATCCCAGAAATAGCCCTGCAGCGCATCCGCCACTTTAATCTGTTTTACGTGATTATAAGACTTTAACTTTTTTTTTCTACATTGGCATCATCAGTCTCATTAAAAAACACCCTGCCAGCTTACATAATACAAGTTAATATAAATCCAAACAAATACAAAAGGAAAAGAGATTGCATTTATAAGATGGAAGACAGCAAACCACTGTCATTACTGAAATCTCATTTTCTGTTTTTTTTTTTTCTTTTTGAAATGTCATTTTTGATGGCATTGGTTTACCACTGCAAAAGCACTGGAAGACATCTGAGATGCTCAAACGGCAAATGTGAAGCTGAGATTTCCACTGCTTCCAAAAAGAAGGCCACGGGGGCTCATGTAGCATAGCCCTTAGCTGAGAGCTAATAAAAAGTAGGGAAATAAAACACATTATTGCAGGCAGTGCAAGAGAGACTGTATTCCATTAAGCAGGCCAGAAAGTTTATTGCTTATTTCTCAGGCCCCAGTTCATTAAGTGTCGCTGTTGAAAAGGATGGTGGTTCCAAGTTCTAAATGAAGTGGACTCTCCTGGCAATGAGAGCCTCGGGGAACTTTGGACCAAACCTTTGTTTGGTTTTCTCCCTGCAGGGCGTCAGAAACAGGGCTACAGAGCCCAGGGAGCAGACACTGGACCATCAGCATGCCCAGCCCTTCATTACAGAAACACAAAGGGCCACCTGGGTGGCTCAGGTGGTTAGGCGTCCAACTCTTTTCAGCTCGGGTCATTATCTCACGGTTTGTGAGTTTGAGCCCTGCATTGGGCTCCATGCTGTCGGTGCAGAGCCTGCTTGAGATTCTCTCTCTCCCTCTCTTTCTGGCTCTCCCCAACTTCTTCTTCTCTCTCCCTCAAAATAAATAAATAAACTTTAAAAGTAAATTTAAAAAAAGAAAACAAGAAACACACAACAACTCTGCGCAAAGGACAGGCGTCCTCAGGAGCCTATGATCACCTGCCCCTCTCTCCAGCCCCCAACACCAAAATCACATCTTCTGCAGCATTGTTAGTTCATTGCTTGTTTTCTCTCTGCTGGGCTCATTGCAGTAATTTCCCTGGTCCACATGGCCATGTTTCTCCTTTCTGCCCTTCTGTCTCTGAGCCAGGGGCTCCTCAGTATCTCGTCTCTAGGATACGTGCTAACCTGCAGAACAACTTCCAAGTTTAGAAAAACCCTCCCCTCCCATCCTTTGACCCCCCACAGTTCCTTGAAGAATTTTGAATCCAAGACCCTGAACCTATTGAAAATGTAGCCCCAGGTTTGTAGCCAAGATTGAGAGCCCTGAATGATTATCTCTATATATTATATAATGAAATAATACTTTGCATATACTGGCTTGTTTTGAATATGGACTAGACATTAGATGATATGATGAAATTATCAATAATTTTCTTAGGCATGATAATAGTGCTTCGGTTGTTAGGAACACATAAATACACAGTCATATACGTAGAGAGAGAAGGTCTACATAGCAAAACGGAAAAACTTGAATCTGGATGGAAGTATTCAGGTGCTCATTGTACTATTCTTGCAACTCTTCTCACAGAGGGAGCATTTTCCTAACAAAAAGCTGCAATTAGCAAACAGCCAAATAAATACTATTTGTACTAGAATCAAATACTTATCGTAACTTACAATTTATAACGAGAAAAAATGAAATCTTTATGATGTGAAGATTTCCCTTGTCAGGATATGCTAATCATTCAGAAATCTGAGAGCAGAGACTCGCGGACAGTTACAAAGATCTGTGCACAGGGCAGCTCAGGACTGTGTTGCAAAAGCATTTCCCCAGCAACTCCACCACTGAGAGTCTAGCTGAAGCAAATAGGAAAACATAAGGGTGAAGACATATGTAGAGGAATGCTTAACGCAGCACAGTTTATGAAGGAGAAAATAACTGGTAACCAGCCCACAGCCCCTCACTTGGGGCTGATAGAGCCACGGGATGGAATGCCATTTGGTCACCATGATTTAGGATATGGAGCCATAAATATGAACCCTGAAAGATGTCCATACCTGGAAAGGGCAGGGTAGATAGAAAGAGATAGAAACAGACAGAGACACTATAGCTTTTTTTTTTCTTTTTTCTTTTTTTTTAGGTCTTTACTGTTTCCTGAAAATTTTTAAAATGAACATTCACTAGTTTTGTAATTAGGGGAGAAAATGGCCATATTCCATTTGGGAATCAAAAGGTTACATGCCTGGTTACCAAGAGTAAATCAGCAGGGCACAGGTGAGTCACACGGCTCCAGCAAGGGGAAAGACCATTCTCAACAGGGTCCCTGGTCAGCGGCCACTGGGGGAATACATCCTCCAGGACCCCTTCCAGGGACTAATGAGTTAATCCAGTGTGCAGTTCTTAGGTGAAAGGAGAGCACACAGTGTTATTATTTGCCTCTTTCTCTCCAGGCATGCCAGGCTGCATTTCATAGTTTGATTGAAATTGTGCCATCCAGTCTGTGTCTCCCCAAACAAATGGAATATTCTGAGCTTCCAGCATTTGGAGGCACACAGCTTGCATCTTTTTATGAAGAAAAATAAACACGGTGTATGGTAACAACGAAGTCACAATGGGCAAAACATGCCTGCGATCCAGAACCACGTTCACAGCCCAGGCAGCAGACCCCAGGCAGGTGAGGCCGGGCTGGGCGGTGATGGGGAGCATGTGGGAAACATGTGGGAGCTGCATGTGGACGTGGGAGCGGGAAGGACACCCTTATCTGGCAACGTCCCCACCTTTCCCAAAGGACAAAGGCCACATGTTGTGTATTCCAATGGTGACAGCCAATGGTGGCATCCAGTTCCTCCTAAGCCTCTCAAATGCCATGACTCCGGTAGTTCAGAAAGGGCCTTTCCCCCACGGACATCTGGCCGCTCTGGGGACTGGAAGGAATTGAAAACCACTCACATATGACTTTCCAACCCATTTCTTAGGATGGCTGAGCAGTGGTTCTCTCAGGGTGATCCCTGGACCAGCAGCACCCACACTGGCAGAAGCTAATGAAAAATCCAAGACCTACTGGAGGGGGTGGGTGAAGGGCAAAGAACACATGCCAAGTGAATCTGTACCCACATATAGACTTTCCAGAAGGTTCACCCAATAAGTTCTACTGTGTCTCATTAGCCACAACCATGTTGTATGAACACTACTCACTGTAAGGGAGGTGGAACATGTAAATTTTTGGTGGGGCCATTTAGTTGGGATGCATAACACACACATCCCGAGGAAACTAGAGCTGTTTCAGTGTGGAAGAAGGGGGAGGAGGCTGCTGAGCCGTGACCTGGGAAGTCCCTCTGCAGTGATTTTGTGCCTCTTGTTCACCCTTCCTCTCTCAACCCCTATAGGCCAAAGACTAAGGAGAACTGGTCCACCATCTACACATGGGCAAACTGGAGGGTCCTGGATTCATCAGCTTTCCTGCTGGTCAAATTTAGTTTGTCTCTGATCACCTTTGGCATTCAGGGCAGGAGAAAGTTGCCCCCTCTCTGAACTCTGTCTTCTCTCATCTTTGATAATAGTCCCTTCTTTGGTACTTCACTACTTAGGTGCGATATTGAATCTAGAAGGAAGCAATAGAAAGCCATAGTAGGAAGTGGTAGTAGAAAGATGTCTCTATCCTTAGAAGAGTGTCTTTTTCCTCACAAGTGCATTTTCTGTGTTTGGGAACTGCCCATGTCTCCATCATTCTCTCTCTGTGCCAAGAGGTTGATTGTGTGACACCTCACTGTACCTCAAACCTCACTGTGCTGGTCTTTGGTATACTCGAGGCTCTGTTTGCTTGTATGGGATATTTTGTCATTGTCCTTGCAATGCATAAAGCTTGCAAGCCCTGTAAAGGTTGTCCATGCAAATCCCTTGAGTTCCAGTCTACATTGTTGCATAACAAAACACCTCAGAACTTGGCCTAAAACAATAACATTATCTCCCATAGTCTAGTGGGTTTGCTGACCTCAGCTAGAGGAGGCTCTCACGCTGTTGCATTCAGATGTTGGCTAGGGTTGTATACTCTGAAAGCTCAGTTTCCCTTGGCGTGTCCATAGCAATGCCCTGGGGCAGGTGCTGGGTTCTGGTTGCCAGCTGAAAGGTCAACTGGGGTCAGACACTGGAGTGTGTGCACAAGATTTCTCCACGTGGCTTAGGCTTTGTCCCAGCATGGTGTCTGGCATACAGCANGAAACTGCAAGGCACCTTAGGACCATCTCAGAAGCCCCAGCCACATTGTGTTGGTCAAACAGGTTACTAAGGCCAGCTCAGATTCTGGAGGGGTGGAATCAAATGCCACCTCTCAATGGAAAGAGAAGCAAAGGTTTTGTGACCATCTTCAATCCACCATACATTGTTTTCTCAATGAGGACACCAAGCACCAGGGTGGGTTTATACATAGCTGCCCACACTAATGGCAGATTCTGACCTGAAACCTCATTCCACGCACCCCACTCCAGCCCAGTAATCACCACCGCTGTTGATAAAGGGGACACAGTTTTCATCGAGAAACACAAACATCGACCTAATTACAGAGGGAGAAAAAAACTTTAAGGAAAAATTCCAGACTTTGTTCCAGGGAATATTATTGAATATAGACTTCTTCACGAAATGTCACAAGATCTCCCCTTGTTTCAAATATGATAGAAAGATGTGGCTGTCCATGAAGGGAGAACACTCACTTGTAATATATAAATGGCAATAACGTCTTGTGGCCACTCAATACAGAACTAGATCCTGGGGAAATTCTCAAAATATTTGTGACAAGGGTTTATTGAGCCTCCACATTTTCTGTGTGTTTGAAACAA
>NW_027551560.1:3224138-3403270 GCF_008692635.1 Crocuta crocuta
GGGGGGGGAAAGAGTGTGGATATATTCTATGCCAGAAACTAAATAAGCAAGTTGTCTTAGAAATCAAACTATCCTAAGTGCCTCCCTCACCACATCTGTCTCAGATACTCCAACATTAATCAAAAGCACTCGAAATTCTTTTCCAAAATGGCCTCCTAGTGATGTCTGCAAGTTGAGTGTCCAATGTTTCCACAAGCTTTATTTGACTATGTGGCCAAAGAACTACAATTCCCAGCAGATCATGCAGCTAGATTGGCCCTTCACATAAGAACTACAATTCCCAGCAGACTATGCAGCTAGACTGGCCTTGTGACCACATTTGGACCAATGGGATATGCACTGTCTGGATTGTGACCTGAAAGGGAAGGGGCATGCTCTGCATCTCGTCTGTCCCCTTTCTTCTGAGTCAAGGCCATCCCATGGGTTGGAAGGCCTCTGTGAATGGCTGCACGTGGCAGCCCATTAGCCCTGCTCACCAGCACTCACTTCTCATCTCTGTCCAGGCACATCTGTAGAGTTTCTGCCCATTGAGCTGTGTGTATGTCAACTGCTGGTATGAGGCCTCTACCAGGACCACCAGATGTCTTCCAGACCAGCCTGAGTCCCATATGAAGACAACATCCCTCTGTTGACCCTCAGTAGATAGGTAGCATGAGGGGGAAATGAAACTGATGTTTTAAGCCACTAAGATGTGGGCATTGTTTGTTACTGTAGTATAACCTCACCTCTCCTGACTGATATACCAGCCAGCGAGACAGAGGGATCTGGGGTTCCTTGAACTCACCCAATTCGATCACTCCTATATTGCTCACACCAGTAAGAAAAAAAAGAACTCATCTTTTTTAAAGGCACTGTTATTTTGCCTGTTCTTTGGCAACCAAATCATTTAATCCTTAATACAATTCTCTATAAAAAATCCAATTTTGGAAGACATCCAGGCCCATGTTTATTAAAATAAAAGGTGGGGAGGGAGGATTGGGGGGCACCAGGAAGCCATACAGTTGAGTTCTGATCGTATCTGCATGTCCAGGTTTGGACAAATGGAGTTTAATTCCATAAAGGAACTCTGAAAGTCGGTGTCGAAAACTTTAGTTATCCCACCAGTGGTGTAGTGAGGAAGATGGGGTAGGTATCCATTAACTCCTGAGAATCACTGGTTGTGTAAGACTCCTGGGACATTAAATTTTCAGCACTTCCGGCCTGACATACTGGCAGCAAATCCAGGGTGGAAGAAAGAGAAAGCCCTCAGATGAGGCCATGCATGTGCTGGTATTGCTGCAGGGTGGACCTGTGGGCACTGGGATGCTAAGGACAAGATCCAGCTGCGGTGGCCGCCACACAGGCCGTGTGCCTGCAGGTCCCCATCTCTGTCCTGAGCCTGAGCAGGAGCTTCTAGGCGTAGGTGCTAACAGGAAGGGCATCCTCACCCCAGGAAGCGGAGTTGTGTGGCCTCACATGGCCCAGCCCCCACCAACGTCTCTGGCTTTCTCATTCACTCCTCACACGTTCTGCACTGACCATCACGAGCACCTGCGGCTTCTCCAGTGCCCTGTGGGTGTCTCCAGCCTTCTGTGTATTCGGCTCCTGCTGCTCATGATTCTCTTCTTGGGGTTCAGGGTCTCAAGTTCACTCTATAGGTCTTAGCTTACACGTCATTTCCTGAAAGAAATGCTGGCCTAACCACTCTGGTCCAGGTAAGATGTTTCCCCTCACCCAGTGGCTCCTCAGCCTACTTGGCCATCATTCTTTGCTGCTTATCCCCTCACCCTCTAGACCACTGACCCAAGACTAGAGCTTGACTGGTGTGTGAAGCAGGCAGGTCAGCAAACACCAACAGTAGACAAGAGCCTCATCCTTATCAGAGGGAACCCTTCTCATAAGGATACCTGACCACTGACCCCAACACCACGATCACCAGATGGGTCTTTTTTTTTAAGTTTATTTTTATTTATTTTGAGAGGGAGATAGAGAGCAAGTAGGGGAGGGGCAGAGAGAGAGAGAGAGATTGAATCCCAAGTAGATTCTGCACTATCAGCACAGAACTCATGAACCATGAGATCATGACCTGAGCTCAAATCAAGAATTGGACACTTACCCAGCTGAGACACACAGGTGCCCCCAGATAAGTCATTTTTGGGATGCTTTCTTCCATAAAAAGAAGTCAGTGGGATAAAGGGACTGTATGAGCAGTAAGCAGAAGAGGGGAGGAAGCTGGGTCCATTTCCAGATTTTGCACAATAGTAGAGAGATTACCCCCCAGCTCACCCAAAGCTGACAACCACATACCCTCTCTGAGAGGAATGAGCAGGAGCGACCTTCCACACCAGGCTCTGAAAGCATGGTCTCAACTCTCTCCCACAGGGCCTGCTTCTCTCCCTTCTGCCCGGGAGTTGTTTATGTGTCCCCCAAAGTGATCATCAACTGTCTCCAGCCTCTTATAGATAAATAAAGAGGAAACCCAGGCGATGGGGCAAAAGGGAAATAATATGGTAAAGAATGCAGTTCTCACCGAGAGGCCAACCGACTGTTGGAGCCTCCCTTGAAATCCTGTTGTTTCTCACCTAAATTCCAAAGCAGGCCTGGGTTGTTCTGGGAGCACTGGGCATGAGAGGCGACCTTCTGCTGTTAGACAATTTCCAACCCCATGGGAGAAACCCAGTCTCCAAAGTCCCCAGCCATTGCATGCATTATGTCAGGACCTCACTCATCTGCAAATAAAACCCCATTTCCCAAAGAGAGGTGAACCCCTACTCCCCAAGAGAACAGCCACATTCTTTCTCCTTCTTCCTCTCACGTTCCTGTGACTTTATTTCTCCTGTGTGTTCTTTCTCACTTAAAGAGAGCAGGCCAGAATAGTGCGGGGAGGTCCTGGTAAACAGTGGAGGAAAACAGAACATGGTGATGGAACCAAGTCAAAGGAAAGGAGAGACAAGAGTTAGTGCATGTTTAACCTAGTCTGTGCCGTGCATTAAAATAGCTGCTCTTATTCATTATCTCATCAATACCCACAACAATATTCTGCAGTCAGTATTGCCATATGCTACAAATGAGATGACTGAAAATCAGAGAGGTTCAGTAATTTGCCCAAGATCACACAGCAGAAGCAGGAAAGCCTAACATGATCAAATTGTTGTCCTTATTAGGGTTTTCTCCTCACTTTAACATGGCTGCCAGCTTTCTGCTCCTCTGGAATGCAGTCCATCTGCTGTCAGGAAAAGACCCTTCCTGCCTTGCCACCAGCTCACCCAGTCCCGTCTCACCCAGACCCAGGCTCGTGTCTATTTGACAAACTGCAGGAGAGAAAGCTGCTCTAGCACAAGCCCAGGGCTGCAAAGTTCAAGCTACAAAGCTTTTGGGAACAAGGCTTTTTAAAACACCTTTTTTTTTTTTTTTTTTTTTTTTTTTTTTTTTAATAATCCCAAATCTGGGAGAAACAAAACCCAGAATTCCTTAGCTGTGGTCTACTGGGATATCTGGACACTCTTCCCAGCATCCTGACATCATTTTCCTTCCAGACTTTGGTGTTAAAAATAGCCTCACAAACCCTTTGAACCATTGTCTTCTTCAAACACAATATGGATTGTATGTGTGTTTACCACTTTGAAGAAACGCTGTGTAACGGGAGGCAGGCTGCTCCAGCGGCCTGACGGATTAAAGGATCCGCAGACTCACTGAATTTACACTAAACAGACACACATGCGCGTGTACACGCATACGATCAGGCTGCTCTGATGTGGGACCACCATGTCAAACCTGCAGCTAAAATTCGTTTATTATTATTAATGTTTATTTGTTTTTGAGAGAGGGGTCAGTGTAGGAGCAGAGAGTAAGGGGGACGGAGGGTCCAAAGTGGGCTCTGCACTGTCAGCACAGAGCCTGACGTGGGGCTTGAACTCACGAACCAGGACATCATGACCTGAGCTGAAGTCCGACGCACAACCGACTGAGCCACCCAGGCGCCCCCTTTTCTTTTTAATGTTTGCAGCTAACGTTCCTTTAAAACAACCCTGTGAGGTGACCAAACCACAGCAGGAAGACCCAACTTTCTGTCTCCATTCAGGTGGAGGATCAAAAGCCTGATCAGGCAGAATTTTTTCTGATGTTTTATTTATTTCTGAGAGAGAGAGGGACAGTGTGAGCAGGGGAGGGTTAGAGAGAGAGGGAGACACAGAATCTGAAGCAGGCTCCAGGCTCTGAGCTGTCAGCACAGAGCCCGATGTGGGGCTCAAACCCATGAACTGTGAGACCATGACCTGAGCCAAAGTTGGACGCTTAACCGACTGAGCCACCCAGGCGCCTCTGATCAGGCAGAATGTTAAGAAGCCGCCATCTTAATATTTCTAACTGCTTTTCTGTCTGGACAGGCGCAGCCCATGTTGTTCAAGAAAAAGTTGCTCGGGTGACTTTCTGGCGTCTGTAAGGTGAGGCAGTAAGCCTCCTCTGCCCTGGCGCCTTAGCAAAGGCCTCTCTTTCTGGAACTCCGGACGCAGAGCAGGCTGCTGATAGGACATGAGAACATTTGCTGGGAGACAGAAGACCTCCTGGGAGCACAGGGGAGGAGAACTGACCTGAGGGGTTGAGGTTCATGATATTAGAGCCCCTTGGCTGGACTGGAACATTCTACCACGATCAGCTGGCAGGGGACCAGTATGCATCCTAAAGGGCCGGAGGTTTGACTGGACAGCCCAGCTCAACACAGACCAGCTAGCTGGGCAGCCCTGCTAAACCAGACACCCGGACACCAAGCCAGCAGAACGCTGAGTGAAGCATGTAAACAGCTTTCCTCAGAGAAGCACAGAGGCTGCCAGAACTCCGGGTGAAGGGCTCCTCACCGCACAGAGCTCATCATCCTCTCAAGGACAGTTTTTAACAGCAGTTTGATAGTGTGGTAGCAATTGAAAGAAGTACATCCCCTAATTCTTTTGTGTGGCGAGGAAGGCCCACCATGGGCAAACAGAACTGATCCTTTTAAGTTGCACAAACCCCAGCTGGCAAGGATCTTCTGAGAACATTCAGGAAGGTAGGGAAGTGGGTAAGAGCAGGCTCACTGTGAATATTAGGGAGGATGTCACATCCTGTCTGTGCCTGGGTCCCAAGCGGGTAAAGCCACTGATTCAGACTATCACACTCATCCCTCAGCAAAGAAGGAAAGAATGAGTGTCCATTTGCCTTGACTTACTCCCCCTGCAAAGACTTCTGGGTCAAGGGGCTACACTGCAGAAACGAGGCACGCTGATAAAATCCATATAAAATCCCGGTTGCCCAGTTAAATGGGAGTTTGATAAATAACAAGTAAGGTCTTAGTGCAAGTATGTCCCAAATATCACACTGCTGTTTATCTGAAATTCACATTTCCTTGTGCGTCCTTCTCGTTTGCTAAATCTGGCAACCCTGGCCTCATTGCAAATTCTGCTACGGGCCTCTTCCTGTGAGAGCCTCCACCTTCTTCCCATGAACCAGAGGAAGCGGTGGGGCCAAGCAAGGATGAGTGTGGGAAATAGGAGTGTTTTTTTAATTTAGTCAGGACAGGCATGATATAAAAGGATTGATGCCTAAGGCAAACAGGTGTAAAGATCGAGAAGGACACTGGAATCTGTGGACTTGAACTTCTACCTTTCTTTATTCCCCTTTGAGCCCTGCGGTGACTTAATGATCTGGTACATTTTGTTGTTGTTTCTATCTTTTCCCCCCAAATCTTAAATCATCAGTAACCAGGGCACCGAGTGCCAGGACCAAGCCCTACAGTTACCTGCTAACTGCCCCCGGCAAGGCCTCCACGGCCAGGCCCTTCCCACTTGCAAAAGTTCATGTCCACCTCACATCACAGCAGAGATGACTAAGTCGGGGAAGACTTGGCTGGGCCTCCTGTGAGAACAGAAGCAGGGTGGCCTGAAGGTCAAGGGCCCTGCGGATGGCTGCACAGCTGCACCTCCTTTGGGAGGCCTTGGGTCAGACCCAGTGCACCAGCTTCTACAACTGCTTTTGAATGTCGCCATGCCCGTGCCCAGAAGGAAGTGGTGGCCAGAAGGGCAGCCTGACTGAGTCCACGAAACTGGAGATCCTAGACGGGGGAGTTCAGCTCTGTGTGCCACCTACCTGCAGGCTTTGACCTACCTCCCAGGGCCACCTGCAGCTGCAGACCACCCCCAGCCTGCCCCCCCACTCCTGAGCCAATTTCACCTACCCACCTCTCCAGGGCTCCCAGAAGAGGAAGAGAAGCCCCAGGTTTGGACTGGTTTTAGGGAGCATCTGTCTGCTGTAATTTCCCATCTCAGAGATGGGGAACTCACTCCTTCATGGCTGGCTTATTCACCAGTCATTCCCTACACTGAATCCAACTCCATTGGTTCTCACACCTTCACCCAGAACCGGGTCACCTGGAGCCCATGTAACCTTTCTACAATATGATGCCTGTACCAATTTATTGGGCAGTTCTCAACTCGGTGGGGGTAGATGCATGAAACAGTTTGATTTTTCTTTATTGAGGTGTAATTGGCATACAACCTTAAAGCTTATTTTTTTTTTTTTTAGTAATTTCTAAACCCAACACGAGGCTCGAACTCACAACCTTGAGATCAAAAGTGGCATGTTCCACTGACTGAGCCAGCCAGGTAGGAGCCCTGACCTAGAACTTTAGATTAGTTTCAGATGTATAACATGATTCGATAGTTGTATATATATGAAATGATCACCACAATAAGGTCTAGTTAGCATCCCTCATCAAAAATAGTTTAAAAATTGTTTTTTTCTGTGATGAGAACTTTTAAGATCGACTTTCTTAGCAACTTTCAAATTTGCAATAGAGTATTATTAACCACAGTCACCATGCTGTACAGCACATCCCCAGGACTTATTTATTTTTTTATCCAGAAATTTGTACCATTTGACCCCCTTCACCTATTTGGCCCACCTTTTATTATTATTATTATTATTATTTTAAGTAGAAGTGAGATCCCATAGTATTTACAATATTGGTCTTTCTGTCCAACTCATTTCTCTTAGCATAATGTCCAGGGATTACCTTCTATCACACTGTGTCAAATCTCTTGTTTCCTTCCCTTGATGACATTTTGAGTTCAGGCCATAGACTTAACCTCAAATCCAATGTGAGCTTCATCTTCTCCCCTCCTCAAGGACTGACTTGACCAGACCCTGAAAGTGTGCAGGGAGGGGTCGAGGTTGAGCTCTGAATCGGCTTTCAGTCTTCATCAACACTCCTCTGGCATGTTGGGTGTGGACCAAGGGGGAAGGAAAAGGGCCAGTGTTTCTTTAGCTCATTGGGCCCCAATGTAGTCCCTTGCCTACTGGTTACCTTCGCTTCTCAGACTAAGAGTTAGGGACAAGGTCAGGCCCGGTTGTAAACCTCCCCATTGGTGGTTGCAGTTTTCTGGCTCACACACAGCAGCTACTGGGGGTAGGTGTTTCAGGGGCCTGTGTCTGAGTCCTTCAGAGGAGCCTAGGGTGGGGAGCCTCCTTGGGGCTCCATTCCCTGCCGTCTCTCTAGTGCCCTCTAGTGTTTGTCCACCAGCACACACCCCAAGTCTCTGGGGCAGTGACCATGCAGGGAACACTGGAGAACCATGCGAAACCTGGCTGGCTCCACAGCTCCTCCTTCCTGGGCCCATGGACACACATGTGTCACCATCTCACCTTCTCTATATGGTCCATTGGCTCTGGGAATTGTGATCACATAATCCCACCTGCGGAGGTAAGACCACACTGGAAACCTCCACCTTCCTGAGATAAAAAGGTTAAAAGGGCCAAGATCATTCCAACAAAATGGAACACTGTAGTAGATTCAAAAATCAAGGAAAATAGCCTGTGTGGCTGAGAGCCTTGTGGAGTTGTACAATTCTAAGAACATCTACAGGCTACAAATAGTCCTCACAAACATGGACGCCTAAACCGGCTGAGATGTTCGAGCCCAGCTGGGTTCAGGCAACTCCCAGATCTGCAGGCGGTCATGAAGGATGGCCCCAGGCTGCCTCATACTCAACTCCGATATGTTTTTATTTCCGTCCCCCAAAACTTAAACCAAACTATCATTCCACACAGAGTGTTAATCTCAGAGAACACCTTAAGCTTCAGTGCCATTGGAACAATGTGATTTTCTTAAATGAGGAAAGAATATTTTCTCACAACTCAAAAGGGGATTCAAATAAACTCTCCATACACTCAAAACAAACAGAAAGCAGCATCCGGAGGCTGAGGCCACACATGAAACTTTGAGCTCAAGCAACATGGAAGGTGGTTAGTGTTGTTTATCAAGGGAGTCGCGTTGCCAGCCGGCAAGAGACAGGCAAGATCGCTCGGTGGTAGTGAGGCAGCTGGTTTTCAGGTCTTTTCCCTCCTCCTCCTCTTCTCCATATCCCCCTTTGGATTTGTTTTCTTTTCTCTTTTTCTTTTTTTTTAACACTTATTCATTTTTGAAAGGCAGAGAGAGACAGAGCATGAGTGGGGCAGGGGCAGAGACAGAGGGAGCCATAGAGTCCAAAGCAGCTCCAGGCTCTGAGCTGTCAGCCCAGAGCCCGACGTGGGGCTCGAACTCATGGACCCCGAGATCATGACCTGAGCCAAAGTTGGACGCTTAACGGACTAAGCCACTCAGGCGTCCCTAGATTTGTTTTCTATTGCTACAAATTCAGCAGATTAAAACAGCACAAATGTATTGCCTCAGTTTCTCTCTTCAGAAGTCTGGGCCTAGCTGGTTCTCTGTGGTGGCTGAAACCACACAAGGCTGGGATCGAGGTGTCGCAGGGCCACAAGGATGAACCCTACTTCCAACTTTGCTCAGGCTGTTGGCAGAAGTCCCCTCTGTGTAGGACTGAAGGTCCCCCTCTTCTTTGCTTTGGGCCAGGGTCGGTCCCAGATTTAGTAGCTCCACCCCTCTGCCCGCATTCTGGGTCTCTGGCCTCACCTCCATCTCCAGAGCTGACAACGGCCCTTCAAATCCCTCTGGCCTCTCTGCCTCAGTTCTCCAAATGAGACTTGTGCCTTCCTCTGCCACTCTTAAGGCTCTGTGTGATTACGTGGGCCCACCGGGACAATCAGGGCAGTGTCCCTGTTTTAAGGTCAGCTGGCTGGTAACCTTAGTTACATCTACAAAGTCCCCTTAGCAGCACCTAGATCTGTGGGGGTTTTTTTGGTTAATGTTTATTTTTGAGAGAGAGAGAGAGAGAGAGAGAATGCACAGGAAAGGGGTGGGAGGGGGCGACAGAGGCTCTGAAGAGGACTCTGTGCTGACAGCTGAAAGCCCCATGTGGGGTTTGAACTCACGAACCATGAGATCCTGACTTGAGGCAAAGTCTGTGGGGCTCAGACTCACAAACTGTGAGATAATGACCTGAGTCAAAGTGGGACGCTTAACCGACTGAGCCACCCAGGCGCCCCCTCAGATCTGTGTTTGATTGAGTAACTAGGGAATGGGACACTTGGGCACCTGAAGAGGCCACCCAAAATTTGCCACTTAGGCATATTGATTCTTTTGAATTAAAGTTACTTAAGAGGGGCAGCTGACTGGCTCAGTCAGTAGAGCATCTGATTCTTGATGCCAGGGTCATGAGATCAAGCCCCACCTTGGGCATGGAGCCTATTTTAATAACAACAACAACAAATAAAGTTACCTAAGAAACATCAGGGCAAGAAGGACACTCTGACCCTACTTTGTCCCCCGGAAAGCAGGAAATAAATTTCCTATGTGAAGTCACCCACCCTGTACCAGGAGGTAGGAAGCATCCTTATCACCAGAGTTAGGGAATTCAAGGCTGCAAAGACTATATAAACCTACTTTGTTGCTTCTTTATTAATTTGCTACTCTGAGCCCAAACTCCATGTTTTATCAAATCTTCACAAATAATTGTTTCTTTGTCTAAAAGGTATAAAAAGCAGACTGTTAAAAAAAATAAAAAATAAAAAAATAAAAAGCAGACTGTTCTGGTCACTTCTTTGAGACTCATAGTTCTATGGGCTTCCATTCTCTCCTGTTAACCTGTCTTACATCAATTATTATTGGAGCAGCCAAAGAAATGAGAAGGGAGGAAGGAAAGAGGTGTCCCTACAGAACATCTCTAGAATTCTGCCCACCACACTCTCCTTCTCCTCCCATTTACTCACCTGCTTTGCAGTTTAATTTTCTTCTTTGCACAGATGGAGATTCAAGCAATTGTAATACACATTGTCACTTGCCCTCTACTCTTCTGACTTGATATGGGGTTTGGGTGGCTGCATTTCTGCCATGGCAGGAAAAGGAAACGTGCTGGGATTGCAGCCAGACATGAGGGGGCACCGGCCTCCGGGGACATGACAGATGACCTGCACATGTCACCACCATCTGCCCGAGGATCGGTTTCCTCAGTGGTAAATGGGGATGATGACACACCACATACACGGTTGCTACACCAGTTTACTGAGGTCATATATATGGAAATGCTTTGTAACTCTAAAGTGCTGTGCACATGCCCGCACACTAACCTACACACAAAAAGTCGATTCAGTTCAACATCACCGCTTTTGAGGTGAGCTTCTGGCAGGGGCATCCTTCCATCCTGAAGGAAGGCAGGTCCTGTCATGGAGGGAGAGCAGATAACGCTGTTACGCTGTCAGCCGAGTGCCGTGCTCACCCGCCTGTCCCTCACCCTCATCATCAGCCACATGCACACTTGTTGCAGAGAAAACAAGCTAAATCCTCCAAAGAGGGGAACTTCTCTGCCTTTGCCAGAGTGAGCGGTGAGCGCTTTGGATCCTACCTGCTTAGCCTCTTTGTCTCCATTCCATCAGCACACACTCACACACCACACACACACTACACACACCCCAAACACACACCAACTACACTCACACACCACACACACACACACACCACACACACACACACACATCACACACACAACACACACACCAAACACACTCACACACCACGCACACACACACCACACACTCATACCACATATAAACCACACACACACTACTCGCACACACACACTACACACACACACCACATACCACACACATATTCATACACTACATACACACAGACACTACACACACACCATACACACACACATATTCACACACTACACACACACACACCACATATACCACACAGCACCACACACACACCACACCAAACACATACACAACACATATACCACACACACACAAATATCTCCCCCCCACTCTGCACAGCATATACACATGCCTTTTAACAGATACCAAGCTAGAAATATTGAGATGAAAAAAAGAAATATGTAAAAATGGCTCCACTTATTCAAATAACTTCGTTAGTAAGGAAATTCTTTCTAAAGACTGATTTTCCTCAGGAAAACAGTCAAAGTCATTCTAATCAGAGGAAAGCAGCTGCCTCACAGGGGTCCAGTGGGTGGTCTCTGGTGAGAATTGCCCGTGGTGTCTGTCCCCAACTGTCCCCGGCCCACCCCCAGTCCAGACCCAGAGCTTCTCCTGCTCTACTCCAGTCTCCGGCAACATCTGCAGACCAAAGCAGAGACTTCTGCAGGTACGAGAGAATCTGGGGGAGCAGGGGTTCCTCTCTGGGTGTGGGGTGGCATTGCCCCAGGACAGGGGAGCCAGACACGGGGCAGATAAGAACATGAGGAAAGCCTGTGAGGGTCCAGGAAGGGCAGGCTCCCCTCACTATGGGTCACCCTTAGGAGGCCCACCCAGGACAGCCACCCCTTGTGCAGCCCAAGGAAGTGGGGGAGGTAGACCAGTGGCTCTGCGCTCTTTCCCTCACCTTCCTTCTCCTCTGCATCTGCAGGCCATTAGCACACTTTCCGGAACCTTCAGTAAAGCAGCTGTGAAACCTCAGCAATAAGCAGGCTCTCACTGGTGCCCAATGAGCCAGGAGTGGGCACAGCAGGTGCTAACCAACTGGTGGGGACAGGGACCAAGTTCCCCACCTGTCCCCCTGGTGGGACAGAGAGGAGTTGGCTCGCCTCCTAGATTTCCCAAACATGAGCAAGCAATGGACCTCAGCCCCAAACAGAAAGGCAGATGTAACGGATGGACACACACACCCTGAATCTTACTTAACTCTTCCTCCTTCATGTCCTCTCTCCCTCTCTCTCCCTCATCTCCCCCACTCCTCTTCTGTCTTCTCTCCATCGAATTTGTCCTGTCTAATCAACCCATAGATGTTAATCCAACGTTTCCCTTCCCAGTCCCACCAAGGGGGCTTCTAGATTTTGCATCTGAGAGAGAGAGCCAAGTTCAATGTGAGATGAACAGTAACTATAACAAGCCCAAGTACTGCTTATGACACTTGATTTGTTTCTGCAGTTAGCCCTCAGCCCACCGTAACAAGGACACTGCAGACTCTGGCAGGGTGGGTCCTAGGTGGCCATTCCCTCTGCAGTGAGGCATGACACATCACCCTGAAACTCAGGGACCCACAACAACAAGCACTAACTTGCAGGTTAACCGGCACAGGTCTGCTCTGGCTCAGCCCATGCATCCCAGGCTCAGCCACGTGTCTCTGCTTCAGGCTGTCCATGAGCTGTGCTGGGCTCCAGGCACGTCTGTTTGGGGCCCAGGCTGCGGGGACGGCAGTTACCCGGGGCACTCTCTTCTCCCGGTGGATCACCAGAAGGTGAAAGACAAGCCAAATTATACAAGCACATTTAAGACCTTGGCTTACCTCCAGCCCTGTGTCAGAGTCCAAAGTAAATCCCATGGCAAGGCCAACTTCAGAGAGGCATGGAAGCCGTGGGAGGTGGAGGGTGTGAAGGTCTGCCCAATGATCCCAGTCGTTCTAGGGTGCAGGGCAGGAACAGGGGCAGGGGACAGGCGGTTGCCCCTCCACCCTGTTAGAACCTCTGGTAGGAAGTGTCTATATGTACCGCGGACTTGGCAAAGTTGTCAATGTGATTGCTTCAAGTACTTTCCATTATACATGTAACAAAACCTGGAGAAACCTATCGAATGCACATTTTAACAGATAAAGTTGGGCCAAGTCATCAAGGGATCACAGAGCCGAGGGACCATAGGATCTCTCTACTCAATACTTTGATGTTATAGACGGAGCAGATGAAATTCAGACAAATGCACTATTGACTGAAGGTTTGACCAGGTGCAATGAGTGGACAAGCTGGCTCTTTCTGATGCAGCTCTGTCCACTGCCCCATGCTGACTCTCTTCAGGGATTCACTCAGCAGGTTCACTCATCAGGAATGTTTGCAGTTGTGGGGAGAAGGGGAGCTCTTTGTCAATTTCTGTAAGCGCGCCTACACTGATGGAGCCTAGAACCCTTAGTTGAATCCTGAAGTTTCCCTAGTTTGCATGAGCTTATGAAATTCAAGAAGCAGGAGTAACTCTGGTGTGATTAGCATGGTCCCTATCCCCTCTGGGCTCCTGGAGCAGGTGTAGCAGGCCCAGCTCAGGGGAAGGCTGGGGCTCTTGAAGGGCTTGTTCCCAAGGGGTGGTTAGTGGCCAGAGGGAGCTGGGGTCAGAGACAAACTAATCCCCTAAGAAGGGAGTTGAGAGGCAAACCTAAGAAACCCAACTGGATTGGTTTCTGGATCCATCTGCAGTTCCCCACTGACCTAGGGGTATAGATTCCAGAGCAGAACTTTCTAGGCCCTCTGTGATCAGACTCTCCTCAGAGCCAATCAACCTCCACCCTCTCTCATCTCATGCCCTCTACCTGGAATGTCTACCCCGCTCACTTCCTCTCTTACTCCTCGCTGCCAATGCCTGTCTCCACTTTTCCAGTTCCCCAGCATTCCCTGAGGTCCAGCTGGGATTCACATCGGGACACCTTTCCCAGATGCCCACCTGGGGATGGATCAGTACCTGGTGTCCCGTCAGCATTTTGTCTCTCATCCTGCCTTGCATCATTGCTGTTCATTGAAACTAGGCCTTTCTCTTCTATGAGACCTGAGTTCCCTGAGGGTAAGGACCACATCTTCCTCACTATGGTGTTCCTTTTGCCTTCTCTGCTGCCGTGCACATCAGTACTTGCGAAAAGTCTGACGAATGAATGAGCGAATGAATGCTCTCAGTTAAGAGCAGCCAAGCACATAAGTCAATGTCACATGTGTCTCAAATCCAGTGGCAGCTGGGACTTCTGCAAGATTAAGGGAAGTAAACCACTGAGGCAACAGGAGAGAAAAACTTAGTTTTTGTTTTTGTTTTGCTAAATCTACAACCAATAGCAAGTATCACTTGTAAACAAAGGACAGAAACATCAAACATAAAGTTTTAAAAAGTCAGTCCTGAGTTACTTTGCTGCAATTCTGCAAAATAATCAAAATCTTAACCAGTATTTGGGCAATGACTTGACATTTTTGGCCTTTCAAAATACAAAATGTGCCAACGCAACCGCGGACCAATGATCAGAAAAATGGTGTCACTGACAAGTCCATTACCAAATCCCATTTGCCCAGATTTCTCATTTCCCATGAGCTATCATCTTGCTGCTCTCCTATGCCACCACTTAAAAGCCTCATTATTAGGCATGGAGCATACACATTTGGAAGGTAGAGCATTTGCAATTATATTTTAAGGTGCTTCCCAAAGCTATAAAGTCAAGCTATAAATGGCAAGATGGGCGATGTAATTGTCAACAGAATATGAAACAAGCCTGAAATTAGAGTTGGTTCTGCCCAGCCTAAAAGCATGAGCCAGTAGAGAGCACACATCAGAAAGGATTTGGGGGTTCAAGAAGCAGAGGCAGAGAACTGGGTGGCCTCCGGCAAGTCATTTAACCTTTCTTGGTTAACTTTTCTTAACCTTTCATCTAAACAAGAGTGGTACTGGATGTCCTAACGAGGGCCACGAGGGAAAAGTTCTGAAATACTAAGGAGAATAAATGAAACAGAGTCAAATGGGCCACCACCCATAGAGTTATATGCCATTTATTGAGCTGTTATTTTGTGCCAGGCTTTGTGCCTGACACCCTATGAATTTGGGTCTCTGTAACTTCACAGGCTGTGATAGTAATATTTGGTGGATTAATTAAAGGGAAATTAAATGCTCTACCCACCACAAACTAATTCTAAATTAGAAAACTTGAGCTATGAAAGGACATCCTGTGTCCTTTTGAACAGAGTCAGATGATTTGAAAAAATCTGTGCTAATGAGACCCCAGGGCTCTCGAGCTAGCACCACAAAATACTGGGGACCACTGGGCAACATGTGGGTTGTGCTGGTATGCAAGAGGTTAAAGATGAAAACAATCATTCTAAAGACTCTATGTTGGATTCACACCTCTGGGTATTAATTCTGTCCTTGTAAATTCTGAGGCTCCCTGACATGGGATGGGGACTATTTAATTAAGCAACCCGATTTAATCAACACCAAATGAAAAAGTCTATATCGGGGCACGTGGGTGGCTCAGTAGGTTAAGTGGCTGACTCTTGGTTTTGGCTCAGGTCATGATCTCACAGTTCATGGGTTCAGACCCCACTCGGGGCTCTGCGCTAACAGCATGGAGCCTGCTTGGTATTCGCTCTCTTGCTCTCTGTCCCTCCCTGCTCTCTCTCTAAAAGTAAATAAACTTTAAAAAAAAGTCTGTAAAATTTTTGGCCAACAAACTGATCATAAACTAGTACAAATCCAATGTCAGGGTGTTTATGTCATCTTATTCTCATTTTGTATCACAAAAAGATTATATTCCTCTAAATAAAACTGAATCTAGAAAACAGATCATTGTGGGCTTATTTCTAAAACACATTTCTTGGCCTTGCCGATTAAAGTGCTAATGAAGCTACAGAATAAACTCTCTTCCCAATAAAAATGTAAATTCTATTGAAAAAAAAGTGAAGCAAAATTTATTTTAAGTCTATTAGACAAAATGTACTTTTCCCTTACCATCATAGCTATAAAAGCAGCCTTTCAAAGCCTTAAGAGAAGCCAGAAAAGACAGAAAGGTTTGTAATAACACACTACCTTTTTTGTTAAACATAAAATAAAAAAGACTCAAGGGTCTCTTTTCTTTTTTCCTTTTTTTTCCTGAAATTTTTATTTATTTTTGAGAGAGAGAGACAGAGTATGAGCAGAGAGAGAGGGAGACACAGAATAGGAAGTAAGCTTCAGGCTCTGAGCTGTCAGCACAGAGCTCGATGCAGGGCTCAAACTCATGAACCATGAGATCATGACCTGAGTGTAAGTCGGACACTTAACTGACTGAGCCATCCAGGCACCCCTCTTTTCTAAAACAAACAAACAAACAAAACATAAAATGGTGAGACAAAAACCAGATGTACCACCTTCTACCTAACCATCCATAAAAATAGTGATTTATAAAATATGAGAGAAAATGTTTCCATCAAGATCATTTTCATAAAGCAGCCATGAGAGTGCTCAACACAGGCTAGATATTGGCAGACTTAGCTCTTCCCACCCTCCGAGGGGAGCCTATGGTATGTAGTGATGAGACAGTAATGTATGCTTTCAAAATCATCAAACTGCTTATAAAACTCACCCACAGAGATGCCACAGGCCATAGGTTGACCGCCTGTGAAAGAAGCAGAGGGGCCAATACCTGGCTCTGAATCCTCACTCTGCTGGTATCTGGGTGAGTCCTACGGCCTAAACCTCACACATTAAGTAGAAATACTAAGGATATCTGCTTATTAATAGTGTCTTCATGATGCTCAAATGAGGTAACTTGTACAAAAGCACTTCCTGAACTTTAAAGGGCTATTTACATGTTCTTTACATGGGAATCCTGTGTGGATGTAAGGCAGGGGTTTGCAGTTCCAGTCAGTGGGTGGATAGGAAAAGCTTTGAGGTTAGTAATTACATAATATGAAAGCTTCATCCCATTGTATTTGCCCATTGGTCTAACTGATGTAACTCACTAAAGGGATCTCTGATCCTTCTCGCCTGCCCTCTGGGTGCACCTTGTCATGATGATGCATCATTACAGAGGTACCCCCTTTCAGTATGAATGTTTCACAGCATGCGCGTTCTCCATTACTACAACAGAGAACTTTCAAGATGCTGAGAAGTCAGCTCTTGGGATACTACCTCTGAACAAAGCAATGACAAGTCTCATAACTGGAGGAAATACTCCCTGAGTTTAGAGCAGGATGACAAAAATGTGGCTCACTTCTGGCCCAATATAAGCCTTTCTGTTAGACATAGAATTACTTTGACATGCTTGAGAGGACATCTGCTGATTCTGCCTTTCCAAAGTGTTTGCCAACTACAGATGAGTTCTTTGAGTAACAAGAACTCATCTCTCTCTCTCAGGATGTGTGCTTTGGGTCCAGCCATCCCTTCAAGGATGGGCACAAAACAATGGTTTTTCAGGTAGTTTTGGGTATACTTGTGTAAGACATACCCTCATCAGTAAAATTCAATTTAAATAGCTTGAACCGTGTAGCTGTCCAATTCAAGGTTTCACATAAAGCTCTATACAGGGCTCGAATGACAAAAGGACCCAGTTTGCTCAATGTCTTGGCTCTGTTCCTTCAACACGAGCTCATCTTGGGCGTTTTCTCCTCTCGGGGTTGAATGGAGGCCAACAGCGGCTATATCCTCCCTTCTCAAGGAAGGGCCTTTGTCCTAGCATTACTCGCTAGCCCTTACATTCGCTTGGCTCTGGCTGGCTTGCATAGCATGCCTGCCCGACCATGCTAGTAATTGGCAGGTGGCACGTGCTGACGAGCTCAGGTCACGTACCTACTCCTGGGGTTTCAGGGAAATGTCATGACCTCAGAACACACAGATCCTGAACACTGGTTAGTTCAAAGTGTTGAACTTTGGTCAAAGGAGAGAATGGATCACCAGGAAGCAAACATGCACTGTCCACCCCATCTTGTAAGCGATTTGGATTTTCACATGTGTGAGAATGGTGATATAGTTTTTGGTATTTTTTCATCTGGTATAACACTTCAAGAGGGGGAAGTAAATGTTGACAAAGGCATGTGTGCACGGGTCACTCCTCTCTCTATATCAAATACACATTATAATCCTTTAAAAGGGATATTTTTGGATTTTGAAATTTATCTTGTATCTGAAATGATACGATCATTCATGGTTCCACGTGCCCACACTTGAAAAGAAAAAACAGATGAAATGTCAAACATTTCTAGGAATATGAGGAAAATAGGAGAAAAGTAATCATAGAGATGATAAAGAAAACAACATAAATGAAGTCGTGACACTGCTAACCGAGTATGTAACTTGACTTTAGTAACTATTTGGCACTGAACGTGAAGGGAAGTTTTCAGTCTTAAAATTCTCTACTTAATTACACTGTGAGCCAGAAAACAGCTACAGAGAAGCCCACCTACTCTCAAAGGTGCAGGCTTTACTTGTATTTACTAAAGTCTCACCTTTTCTATATGGTACTAGCACAAAAACAGACACTCAGATCAATGGAACAGAATAGAGAACCCAGAAATGGACCCACAAACATATGGCCAACTAATATTCAACAAAGCAGGAAAGAATACCCAGTGGAATAAAGACAGCATCTTCAGCAAATGGTGTTGGGAAAACTGGACAACGACATGCAGAAGAATGAACGTGGACCACTTTCTTACACCATATACAAAAATGAACTCAAAATGGATGAAAGACCTAAACATAAGACAGGAAACCACCAAAATCCTAAAGGGGAAAGCAGACAAAAGCAAAAATGAACTATTGGGACCTCATCAAAATAAAAAGCTTCTGCACAGCGAAGGAAACAATCAGCAAAACTAAAAGGCAACCAAAGGAATGGGAGAAGTTATTTGCAAACGACATATCAGGTAAAGGATTAGTATCCAAAATCTATAGGGAACTTATCATAACTCAACACCCAAAAATCAATCTAGTGAAGAAATTGGCTAATGACATGAATAGACACTTTTCCAAAGAAGACATCCAGATGGCCAACCAACACATGAAAAAATGCTCAACATCACTCATCATCAGGGAAATACAAATCAAAACTATGATGAGATACCATCTCACATCTGTCAGAAAGGCTAACATTAACAACTCAGACAACAACAGATGTTGGCAAGGATGCAGAGAAAGAGGATCTCTTGCACTGCTGGTGGGAATGCAAACTGGTACAGCCAGTTTGAAAAATAGTATGGAGGTTCCTCAAAAAATTAAAAATAGAACTACCCAATGACCTAATAATTGCACTATTAGGTATTTATCCAAGAGATACAGGTATGCTGTTTCAAAGGGACACATGTGCACCTCAACGTTTACAGTAGCACTATCGGCAATAGCCAAAGTATGGAAAGAGCCCAAAAGTCCATCGACAGATGAATAGAAAAGAAGATGTGGTATATATATACAATGGAGTGTTACTCAGCAATCAAAAAGAATGAAATCTTGCCATTTGCAACTATGTGGATGGAACTAGAGGGTATTACGTTAAGTGAAATTAGTCAGAGAAAGACAAATATCATATGACTTCACTCATATGAGGTCTTTAATATACAAAACAGATGAACATGAGGGAAGGGAAGCAAAAATAACATAAAAACAGGGAAGGAGACAAAACATAAGAGACTCTTAAATATAGAAAACAGAGGGTTGCTGGAGGGGTTGTGGGAGGGGGGATTGGCTAAATGAGTAAGGGGCTTAAGGAATCTACTCCTGAGATTACTGCACCAAGTGCTAATTTGGATGTAAATTATAAAAAATAATTATAGAAAATTAAAAAAAATATATGGAAAACCAGTATCATAATTGTCGTGAGCAGAATTTTGCTACTGCTTGCCTCAAACTCTTTTGCCACTCCCACAGGATGTCTCTGAAAGGGACAGACCTACATTTGTTATCGTGAAGGGAAGCCTTTCTGAACATCGGGAGCTAATATTGGGAGATGCCCGGGTTTCCAGACAGAGAGGCATTACAAGCCCACTTGCACTTTGCCGGGGCTTGTGAGCATGCACGCGTGCAACTGCACGGACACAGAAATTGCTTCCATACTCTGACAGCGTCAGCCACATCCCAGGCTCCAAAATGTCACTTTGACTGGCGGCACGATGCTCAAACACCACCCTACAAGTCCCACTCACTTGATTTAGGTCCTGCCTATTTACCAACCTTAAATTTGAAAAGTTTAACTATTCAGTGACCCCAATAATCAGCCAAGCTCCGAAGCCTAAGATGTGACAGAAGATGCCAGGAGGTCAAAAGGGCAAAAGGGTTAAAGTATAAAGGTGGCTTAGGAGTTAGAAGGAGCAGAAACAGACCTCAGTTACTGCTCAGGGTATAGAAAGAGAAGGCCCTAATGGTCAGCCCCATGTAGTCAGTATAAAGGCTTTTTAAATATCATTAACAGTGGAAAATAACTGAAATTGGCATTCTGGGAACCAAGCCTTCAAAATGTGACTTCTCTTAGAGAAAATGAGACTATCTTCTGGGTTTCCTCTTTTCTATGCAGGATTTTAAATATGCTTTAACCAGAGAAATATTCACTTAATATTAATAAGAATATTCTAATAGATAAAGTAGAATGGTCTTTCAACTGAAATACTGCTTCAACAGTATTTTCCTAATGGAGGAATCTAGCATTTACATGCAGCTGGTTCAATGAATTCACCGATTTTTCCATTATTTTATAATGATTAAAGTACATACAAGAAAACAAAAGGATCTATAAAGATACATTTATGGTTTTGTTACTGTCATTTATTTCTGGATCATGCACAAAGACAATTCCATAGTACATTTATTGTATTATCCATTTCAGTGCTTATAATAATATGGACACTGGAAATGTAGAAAGATAGTATTCATTGCTGTTAGTGCACTATCTGAAGTGAGACTCCAGGTTACTTATTTGTAATTAGGATTCAGATAAATGTCCATGTTTCTAAATACCACATGAAACTGGGAGACGTGGCAGGAACTCAGTAAGAAAGATACTTAAGGCAGGACAAAATCTTGTCTTCAAACAATACTATGGCTGCAATAAAGGAGAAGCTGATCTCAACCATAGGTTTTTGGATTCTGCCTTGCCTGAACACACTTCACAAACTCAAGACGTTTATTCCCTTTTTGGGGGAAGGCCAAGGACAGCATCTCCTTTTGCAGCAAAAACACAAGACTAGTTGTCTACAGGCTTGGACTGGAGCCTTGGCTCTGTCCCAAGTGCCCTTGTGACCTTGCTTGATTTCGGTGTGTCGATTCTACAAATTAGTTTGATCTAAATCGCATGCCCCTGTGACCTCGCTTGATCTCCCTGTGTCTATTTTCTTGATTCTACAAATTAGTTTGATCGAAACCATCCCTGGTACTAACTTCCAGTTCACAGGTCCCGTGGTTCCTGGGAAACTGGAGGCTGGAAGAGTACATCAGATGATACAGTGGTTTTGCTGGTGCGATGTCTGCAGCATTACCACCTGAGAATTCTTTAAGAAATGTACATTTGGGGTCCCACCCAGGTCTACAGAGTCTCTGTTTTAAGAAGCAAGTCTCCCAGGTGATTCTGATGCACCCAACACAGGAGGAGAACCCCTGGATCAGACCAACTACATTTAAGAATATTCATAGTTCCAAGGCAAATTACAGAAATCAAAACTCTGTCATTAGATTCAGTTTGTCAGTCACACATTACTTTTCAGAAGTATCATACTGAAGGCATTTCATTTGTTCTTTGAAAATCCCGAAGAGAAATAGACACAGGGATAAAATTTATGGCAGTTTTAGCTACTAACAGCTAATTACATTTAGCTTTACTCCTAATTAGGAAAGTTAGGATTTTAAATTATTTTTCCAAACCTGTTTATTAAGGAAAATATCATTTCCTAACTATAAAGGCTTTCTTTTCAACCTTGTGAATTATTATGTAATAAATGGCATATTCAGTCTTATATACTAAACGATGTACTTCATCAGTATGAAATATAGTAAGCGATTTTTAAATTGCCAACATAATAAATTGAAGCTTTGAGTTATTCTGCACATTACAGTAATTGTTTCTCATACATGAATACCTTGGGTTTCAATGTTTAGTTTCATAAGAATCAAGAAAAATTTACATACAGACATAGTGGTTCCAATCCACTCTCTGAAAAAAAATAACTAAATATGTAATTATTTTATATGTGAAATATATAAATAAAAATAAAATACTTTANAGAGGATTGGCAATCCCCACCATCTAGTCTGTATTTTTTGAGATTCACAAGAATTAGGTAAAAGAGAAAAAGAACTCTTATCAATTGCCCCATGCTAGGTTTTTAAACACGGCTCTTATGAAACCAGAAATAAGTTATACTATGGATAAAATGCCTCAGATAAACACAGTGGAAATCCCTGATTCGGAAAAAGGCAAACATCTGAAATACACTTTTATCTTTTCTTTTCCATTATTCTAGGTTTTAAACAAAGTCGTAAAAAAAATTCTAATTAGGAATAAGCAAAGACAGCATACCAAAACCGAAGCACATGAGTCCTGGCAAGAATCCGTTAATGAGGTATCTCTATCGGATTTATTACAGTAGAAACTTAGTTCTTAGGACACATATCCAAAGTTGCTGAGCTAGTTTTATTTTATTTGAAGACAAGGTCATTCCTGCAGCAGGGCAGCTGAAACCTTACAAGAAATGGAGACCTATAGTCACTGCAGTCCTCTAGACTCAGACACCGGGGTCGGCACAGCTGAGGTGAACTCCCTTCAGTTAAGTCTAACAGCATCACACAATCCGGGAAACGCTAACTGTGCCTAACATAGAGATAAACACTTAATACTGGATCACATCCTCACCACATTTTTAAAGTTTGACTATAGTGATAAACTTTAGGTGTGCCCATGAGATACAGTTTTAGAGAAGACAGCTGTTCAAATGTATCTTTTACAGAGGTGGAGGTACATGTATACCATGAATAACGTAACACTAGTAAATTCAGCACTTTCTTCTTTTCACAAACTTTTATCAGTGTATTCAGATGTTGGATTTTTATAATATTCTTACAAAGACTCTATAAACCAAATAATCTGAGCTGGTTAAAAAGGATGACGAAATGAATTCAACATTTAATATAGGTTTTATTTGTTTAATTTGGTAAATGGAGAATGTAATGGTTTCAAGGCAAACTCTGGGTCATTTCAGTCACAACTCCACAGTTAACATGATTCTGAAGAACAATCTTATCTTCAATATCTACCCACCCGACACAGTCACAGCTAGAGAAATCCATGTACATATATATTAGTTTTCAACAACTCAGGATTTACCACAACTCTAGAATTCAGATTTTATATTCTCACACACTTTAAAATTTATCCATTTGATGCAGGATATAACTATTAGAAGATAAAAATTCATGCAATGATACTCAGGTTTAAAAAAAGGTAAATCCAATGTTTGATCATTCAATGCTGTATCAAGTGCATTGAATATCTAAAATAAAACAAGTGCCAATGTTATCATGAATTAATAACATATTTATTGTCTTGAAACCAAATAGGCCCAAGTTATTTTTTGTCTTTCTTGAGTTAGCTATTTAACTCATTTTTCTCAAACTTCCTGTGTAAGAAAACCCAAGATATTTCTTTTTTTGCAGTTAACAAGAGATGGTAGAAGCTTAAGGTAGGTATGTTCTTGATAATTCCGAGTCAGAAAGTACTTCTTCTTGAGCAGAAGGCTCATAATCTCCTGCGTTTTCCGCCAATTCAGTATCTAAGTCATCATTACTTTCTGCACTGTAATCCACTTCTTCAAGGAATCGAGGCTCATCTTCATCCAAAACGTAAGTGGTAGGGCTGTGGCCAGAGCACATAGAGCACACAAGATTTCATTAGATCCTATGGTTCTAACATAAGTTTATTTGACCATATTGGGTTAACTCTGATTTCAATATAATGTAAGCAGTTTGTATTAGCTTTAAAAATGTTATCCAAATGAACAAGTTAAAATATTTGTAATATTTGAAACCATAAAGGGTGAAATGCTAAGTATTAATTATATTACAAGACTATCACTATACACTGTACAGTTAGATAGCTATAAAAAACAAGACACTCTCCCAAGAGGTTGCCTTTTTTAAAAGACTTCATCATTTTGCAGGGTTAAAAGTTCTGATTTAATCACTGAAAAGAAACAGACCACTTCAATAAACTTTATTTATTGTATAATTCATCCATTACAAGAAACCGTGGTATTTAAACACTAAAACCACTTATTCTAAGTCTATACAATGATTATTTGCCATAAAAACAGCCCATGCACTCATCTTTTCAGTTTCGATTGGTCAAGAATAAAAATGAAAAACAAGTGAATGCTCCACGCCCAGATTAATTACTTTCCCTTGAGACAAAGAATAAGATATTTGCTTAAAAGCACTAAGTGCTTCTGAATATTTCATTAGGTAGGTTGTTTGGGATAAAGACAACCTTTCCACTATCCCCTTCAAAAAAATCACGGTATTCGGATTTCTCCTCATTTGGGAGATTTTCTACACATAGGCGTGTGTGTGCCCCCACACACAGTGTTATCAAAGAAACACTACAGAAACATTTCAATGTTCCCATTTTGTGACCAAAACTATCTTAATTTCACACAGATGTATGTCTGTTTATATCCCACCTGCTTCCAAAAAGGATTTCCCATCATGGATGCAATTAAAAGCCATAAAATCAGACAATAAAAAGGGAACAATAATCTGTTAAAATGAACAGAGGAGCAAATGTCATTAGGCAGCTCATGTGAAAGAAGTCCTGTGCTGAATATTAAATTTGGTTCAGATATCTAGAAGTTCAGGCAGGAAAGACAAGTTAATGGATTATGTGGTTCTCAGTTTCTGAAATGAGAAAGCAAAACTCATCTGGTGAGATTACCTTTTTTCCTGGAGTTGTTTTTATCTTGCTCATTAAAAGTAGATTGCAAAACCACCTTGATGTTATATAGCAACTTTTTAAAAAGTTTAGAGCTTGCGCTATGATGCAGCAGTCCCGATGAGCCAGCTCAGTGGCTTGAAGGATGATGTGAGACTTTACAACCTATCTAACATTCACAAGAACCATTTCACAGCATTCAATTATCCAACTAAAATATTTATCATGAAGCTGCTAGGTCTTTAGAAAAAGTGTGAGATTAAAAGGCAAAAAAATATTTGCCTTTTCAAACGACCATTATGCTCTTTCTTTCTTTTGAAAAACAGTAATTCATTCCTCCTTCTTGAGTTTGGCATTGTCACGTTCTCAGGGTTCCAAGGTGAGTCACAGCATACATGGAAGACTCTAAGAATGGACTCTTAGATGGAGGCTTCGGCTAAAGCAAAGGATGAGGTAAAGAAGTGAGGAGAGAAATTTGCTTACTTTCCTCCTGGAGACTATCCTAACAAGAAGAAAGGATCATGGAAATGCAAGGGAGGAAGCAGGTTTGTTCAAAAGCCATGTACGCTGCTGGTACAGGGGCTGAGGACACCAGCTAGGACTATAGAGGCTTGCTCCATGGTGAGGAGGCACCGTGACCAGAGTGGTGTAGTTACCCACAGCATCGCAGGGTCTCTTAGTGGCTAGGAAGAGCATAAAATCCATGTGGTAGGTGGGTGGACAAGCATTGCTCAGAAAGTTTATGGAACACAGAATTCCAGTGTATCCCTGGACTCCCCTACCATCACCAAGGAAGACAGACTGGCATAAAGGAAGCTGGCTGTAGGAAGCCCAGCCACTACACTGAGGTCAGAGTAAGGACCTAGTTATACACGGGCAACTGAATACTAGAACATTGGTCAATCTGAACTAAGAGAAAAGGTTTAAAGAAAAGGTCTACTTTTATAAGCTAGGATACAGTCTTATAAGCTGAGGAAACAGAGGAAGTGTGATTTAGAAGTAACAAAAATGCCCAAGATCAAGCCAAAAAAAGCTCCTAGACATCAAGGAAGGAGCCTTGGAGCAATCAGATGCTGATAAGCACTTTTTTTAAGGCTAAAAAGTATAACCTGGAAGGCAAAGCACCTGGAAATTTAAAATAAATCCCATAATAAGGAATGTTCAGAAAAGCATTTGAGCCTGTTAATTTCTGATCTTGGCTCCTTCAGATGCTGACTGTGACATAAACTTTGTCTACGTTCTGGCATCCTCCATTCCGATACCCCAGAACGGATAGGTTTCACACTCTAATTCCATTCCTGTAACTCAAACTTTGATGCCTGTTTCTGCAGGTCCTAACAAAGTCACATTCCTAGCTTCTGCTTCATTAAGGTCTACACTCTGGCTGAAATATAGAGTCCATCCAGCAATGGTGAAGGGGCCATCAGTGCCCTTGATGAGTGATGTGTCGGCCTAGGGGTTAAAGAACTGGGGGAATCCTGAGACAAAGGAAACAGAAGGAGATTACAACCACCGTCACTCCACTGAAAGCAGCCTTCCGACTGGTATTCCAGTTGCTACTCTCCAGCCCACTGTATCTAGATCTCTCTGTTGCACTTAACTGATAGAAATTCCAATACTCCTCTCTGGGTGCTTCATTCCCTCTGTCCCTCCTCCCTGCTGATCAAGTGCTCCTCATCCTCCATGTACACCTCAAAAATAGGTGCTTATAAAAATGCTCTCTTGGCCAACTGTTCTCATATGCATACCCTCTTTGAGTAAACTCACACATTTTAATTTGCATTCTGATCACTTCCAAATCCAAATTTCTAGCCCTGACTTCGCCCTTGAATTTGCACTGTGCATACTGTACATGGCTATCTTCAGTGTGCCTCAAGTGTATGTTTACAGTGGAACTCACCAGTGTCCCCACCAGGCCTGCCCCACGTGTCCTAGTCCCCAAATCATCCACTCAGTGAGTCTTAAAACCACAATTCTCAGCAAGTAAGTCCTGCCAATCAATCTTGGAACCACTTCTTCCCTCACATTTTACATGACAAACCTTCACAGACATTCCCTCCCCTGCTTAGGACATACTTCTCACATTTTTCTCCCAATGACTCACATTTCTTTCAAACTGCAGGTCAGGCTCGTCTTTAGATGGCCTTCCTTTATGAAAGCCCACCTTGGGATAAGTGACCTTTCTCTGTATTCCCTTTGTACCCTGCACATTCAGTCTGATCACTTCCGTCAGGCAGGTAAAACCATTGACTTGTGGGTCTGTCTTCTTCTAAGCACCTTAAGATCAGGAACTGTGACTTACCCATCTTAGTACCTCCTGTCGGCTTCCAAAAGTGCTTGACACATTGCAAGCCCTAAACAAATGTTTGCTGAACTCTTTATAAGAAGCCACGAGGCAATAAGATCATCAATTTTTATATTACCTCATCCCACTAATTCTACTTGAAGTAATAAAAACAAAACAAAACCGTAAGGCACAAGACTAATCAGCTTTACTTTTATTAATAATTCCAACATATGATTTGAACAATGTACAACTTTGAATGCACCTTCCTATACATTATCTCACAATAACCTTCAGATAAGAGAAAGACTTTAAGGTAACTTGCCCTAGACATCAATAGAAAGGAATTCAAGTAATAATTCAATCACAAAAAGAAACTCTAACCAGCATTTAATTTCCTGTCGCTATTACTTTTTTCCCCACCACAACTTCTTATTCCCCTAATTTTCTTCATTGGAGTTGATGCCTGTTGCCTGTTTCTGCTTCAGTCTCCAGTAAAGGGCCTCTGTTCACCTGCCCTAACATCCTTATGCTCTGGATTTTAATCAATAAGAAACATATGATTCCTTATATCTTCCTCATGCTACTTCAGGGAAAATACCAAAAGCTTCACCCAAATAACTTTCTCATAGGATGAATCTGTTGAAATTCTCTGCTGTAGGATGTCAGTAAGATGTAGAAAAGGTTTTAAATTCCAACTGATTTCTGAATATAACAAAACATTCTGCTTTACTCGGATTGAGAAAGTTTTCTGGATATCCTTGTGTTAAACTATTAAGCATACACAAAATTAAACCTAAGAAATTCACCATCCGCCTCAGTTTGTGCCCAACTACTTGCATTAGGGCTGAATTGACATCTGAGACACCAGAAGATAGATCTTTAGCTCTGTTCCCTACACAAGCATGAAAGAAGCAAAACACTGTATGTGGAGTCAGAAATTCTGGGTCTGTGCCTCTACACTCCTACTAACCCGCTGCGTGACCTTGAGCATGACATGTACTTTCTCCAAGCACTGGTTTTTCTCTAATGTACAAGCAGAGATCACAATTATCAGGCCTACTAACTCACAAACTGTTGTAGTAAAGTGTGAAAGCATTTGTAATTTCTTAAGTTGTACAAATATAAAATGTTATTATGAAATTGATAAAACCTGTCAAAGAAAAAAGTTAATCGATCTTTGTCAATTCCTAAAGAGCCCAGGCAATGGGCTGCCCCCAAGCCACTAGGAATAAAAACCCTGCCTTACTATTGTGACTCAGAATCCTCCCTTCACCTTGTATTCTTCAACAGTTTTGAGACTAACCTACTGTTTTCAGACAGCACAATGAAGATACCCGGGGAGAGAAATTCTGAAATTGATACACAAACAGGAAAATATTCCTTGTCCAAATTAACAATTTGTGATTTGCCGATTATGTCTTTCTTGTATTGAAATACCAGGTCTCAGGTGAAAGAAAAATCTCTGTCTAAATATTAGAGAATGTTCTATTTATATAATTTGATTCCTAGCTCATAAGAGATATGGCATCTACTAAATATCACAAAGCAAACAAAATTATCCATAGAAAATACAAGTAACAATTTTTGTCCGTCTTAATTGACCATAGTGTATACATAGGTATTTGCACATTCCTGCATGCATGCACCCACACACAGTTAGAATTTCTAATGAGAGGATACCTATTTAGGGGAAAAAAAGGAAAGAAAGTTGTTAATTCACTGATACTTTGATATATAACTAAGCTGCCTTCAATAAACAGTAATTAAGTCACAACTTAATTAATTTCACCATTGATCTATAACCATTCCTTATACATAATGAAAGGGTTAAACAATTAAGCTCTCCAATAATTCAGGACAGCTTCAAAAGCTGAAACCATTCCTTTTTAGTAAGTCGGCTTAGTCATTTGGAAGACACAAGATAAAATGAAAGCACAGGGGAATTCTGGGTTAGATGTGGGCACAATTCCTGGCTTTGCGGGGAATTACCACACGGATGATCCTGGGTCAATTCATCTCTGTGCCTGGGTTTACACACATATGAAAAAGGGTTACGTTATCATCTAGCTCTGTTCATTCTCAATAGGACATGAAAATCTCAGAGATCATAATCGAACTTAACAGAAACTCAAAATGGGCATGTGTGTTGGGGGTCCCAAGGGGGCCCCTGGTTTGGTGACGTGCTAGCAAGATTTACAGGATTCAGCATGCAGTTGTGTTAACAGCCATGACTTATTACAGTGAAAGGATACAAAGCAAAATCAACCAAGAGAAAAGGTGCGTGGGGCAAAGTCCAGAGAGACTCAAGGCCAGGCAAAGGGCAGCTGCTAAGAGGCAGAGAAGTCATCAGAGCTTTCAGCAATTTCAAAGGATTGGTGGCAAAAACTGGAGTTCAGAGCTGCCAAGTTTCCTGAAAGAAGGGAGTTGCAGATATGACCCCAACAGTTTTCCCCTGGAGGCATGTGACACATTCTTAAAATACACAGTGCAAAAGGCTGAAAAGCAAAGCAGAAAGCAGCAAAACAAACAGAACACAAACAATAGCACTGGGGGCTACCCTGAGGTGCTGAGGCAAGGAGAAGCCCTAGGCCTCCAATTGTGACCTTAGGTGGGCAGGGAGGTGACGTGTGAACCAAGGGTGAACAAGCTTCCCAAGTTCTGCAAACCTGCCTCAAATCGCTCAGTTCCTCTGCTGATACCTCAGTATCCTCTGCTCTACACCTGCCAGAGGATAGAATGACTCCTCTTTGAAGGAATATGTATTCTTCCTTGTTCTGATATCCCACATTCTTACTTTGAAGTCTCAAATAGGCACTTATTGAGAGGAATAACCATTCTTCCAAGAGGCTACTGAGAATATAGCACATAAATATGAATAAATATCTATAATCATCAAATTCCTTGTACAGCTGTCTTAGAGACTAACAATCACTAACTGGATACTTATCTGGATCTCAATGGTAAGGATCATTTCCTTCTCCTACAATAAGCCTCAAATCTTTCATTATATAATCAAAACTGCCCCTGGGGTCCTGAAGTGTTCACATAAGTCTCCATTTTATTTTTCTAGATGAATTGTCTTCTCTGTATTTGTGGGTACAAGAGCATTTCACAAAAACACAAATGGTTCACTTTTAGTTATAAGCAACTATGATTTCAAGTGGACTAGGGGTTGTGATATGACCTTCGATTAGAAGGCATGATTTATCTGTGTAGAAAATATGCTAATGCAATTATAGCTGTAAGAATTTTCAACACGGTTGTAATAAATGATTCTCAGAAATGCACAACAGACTCAAGCACGTGCATCACAATAATCGAAAAGGAACTTTTTAGGGATTAGCTTGATTAAATGATAAAATGTACATTAAAGATAGAGCAAACACACATTAGGAGCCTGGGTGGTTCAGTCAGTTGAGCATTTGACTCCTGATTTCGGCTCAGGTCGTGATCCCAGGGTTGTGGGATCAAGCCCCATGTCAGGCTTCACGCTGACCACAGAGCCTGCTTAAGATTCATTCTTTCTCTCTCTCTCTTCCCCTCTCTCCCACTCACACTCTCTCTCTAAAATAAAATTAAAAGAAATTAAAACGTACATCAATACCAGTAAGCTTTATATATTGCTAGGTATTAGATACTGCCATTAACATTTGGCCACAAATGATCAAACTTGAGTGGCTGCTCTCAAGTCCTCTTTCAGACTAGGCCCTGACCTTGGGATCTGTCCTTCGGTGGGGGTTCTGCCTGCTTAGTCTAGCTGTAGCAAAAATCCTGCTGAGTCAGTTTATCGAAATCCCCCACTCTCTGTATCTCATCAGTCTGGCCTGCTTTCAGGAAAAACTCCATCAAATAGGTTTAGCCAGAATCTCCCTTACCCAGGATGGTTCCTCTTAGTAATTTTCCATCCACCAAGCCCCCACTCTGCTCCTGGCTATAAATCGCCAGTAAGCCCAATCTCCTTCCCAAAGTACAAAGCCCCCTTGTAGCGATCCTCCTGAGCAGGCTGCTTTCCCGTTCTGTAAAGTGTCATAAATAATTTTCTCTTTAACATATTAATTTAATTTTCCCAGAAGAAAAAGGTCCTATATATTTACAAATAAACACTAGCTTCACACGAAGAAAAAACAGAAAATAGAGGTTAGTATTTCATTCTAGTGTTAACAGTCTGCAGCAACGAGTATATTGGTACTACCTTACCAATAATTTCCAGCCAGGCCCTCTGATATTGCTAGGGGCAGGAGCAAAGCCTTTAACCACGAAATGTTATAATGTTAACTCATTTACAGACCTGTACTCATTCCCTATACCTTATCAGAAGTATACTCTATCAAAATGCATCAAATTAGATTTTTAAAGTATTAACACAAAATCTAAGCATAGTTTAAAGGTTTTCTCAAGCTTAAGTCCTATTTATTTTTATTTGTTGCATTAAGAACAATTCCTCACCCAATTTTCTAAAGTCCATGCTGTACACACAAATACAAACTAAGTACTGATACGTGCTATGCCACAGACGGAGCTTGACAACAAGCTAGCTGAAGGAAGCCAGACATAAAAGGTCACACACCGTATAATTCCATTTATCTGAAACATCCAGAACAGGTGAATCCACAGAGACAGAGAGCGGATGAGTGGCTGCCAGGGGCTGGAAATGACTGCTTAATGGGTATGAGGGTCTCCTTTGGGGGTGATATAAGCATTTTGGAACTAGACAGAATTCCTAGAAGCAAAACTGATAGTTGCACAATATTGTGAACTTATTATTATTCACTTCATTAATTATTCACTTTAAATGGTTGATTTTATGTTGTGTGACTCCATCTCAAGAAAGAAAGAGAAAGAGAGAGAAAAGAAAAAAGGAAAGAAAACAGGTCCAAAGACTGTTTTATTATAAGAGAGTAATTAGGCCTCATTTAAACATGGTCATATATTTTTAATGTAATAAAATATTATATAGAATTTGGTATTTTTCAGCTTCACTTTCATGTAATGTTTTAAATATATTCAAACTTCAAATACTTCTTCTATATGCCTAATATCCTGAAATGTAGTCCCCACCACCATAATCTGATGAGAAGTACTGTTAAATGTTGTATTAGTTCTCAAATCCTTTAAATGAGAGTCACTGAGAGGACTGTTTAATAGTTCAGGTGACAGGTAAAATAGAAACACTTTTGCTAAGTACAAAAATACTACACAGCTATAAGCTTTTAAATGAGCTCTACCAATATTCCCAGCTTAGACCTAAAAGAAACATAGCCCCTAAGAAAGATATAATGTAAACTTAGTGTTACAGCAGATGAAATTTTTATTATACAACAAATACAATTAGGGAAAGTTAAAATGATTTATGTGTGGTAATTTCTGATGAATGCCCTGGGAATATAAAACATGATTAATTTTCAACCGCAGGCTTCACTGAAAAGGAAGCTCCAGAACTTCTGGTAAACACAGTGAATCTCAAGAGCGACTAAGATGACTGTAAAAGAATAACTTCTTTTTTAACGGATAATCCACAGGAAAAAGAAAACCAAAGAGGGAGGAATGGCAAAGAAGAAATCTCTATAAAGTGTTGGCAGATGGAGGCAGATGAATGAAGTGAAAGGGCCTGAGTTCCAACCTCCACTTTGCTCAAGTCCACACAACAGGGGAAGCCAGCAGATTTGCATTACAAAAGCTGCAGGAAGCTGAGAAATGAGATACTGACAATATGGGTGCAACTGAAGAGAATAATTGATTTAAGGCTTTATAAAGAGCAATTAGACCTTCAGATCACCTTCCTCAAGCTATTCCCTAGTTCATAGAGATGGAAAGATGACTTTCCAAAGACTTTTATCAGAGAGGCTATTCCATTAGGGCCAAAACACAGAAATGGGGGTCAGGAGAGTAGGTGAAAGTCTGCTCAAAAGCAAGTCCAAATGCCACCCCTAGGATGCTGGCTGGCTATGGAATTTATGCCCTAGGGCAACATTTCTCAATTTTTTAAAAAATCATCCGCCCCACACCCCAGAAAGAGGTTTTTTAGAGTTTTTTTTCCTAATCCCCTTAATTAACTACAATTAGGAGTTAAAAAGATAATTTCACATCAGATTAGACGCAGCTAAAGAGAGCATGAGTGAATTAAAGGTTGGTTAGAAAAAAACACCTAGCTCTGAGTCAACAGGACTTGTGCCCAAGCATATGTGTATGTGTATATTCATATGCATATGTGTGTAGGTATGTGTACGTATATATACGTGTGTAGGTACATATATGTGTATTCATGTGTATATTACATGTGCGTATGTATGTGTATATATGTACATGTGTGTGGGTACGTGTATGTGTGTATTCATATGTATATATGTACATGTGTATAGGTATATATATGTATATATACATGTGGGGGGGTACGTGTGTGTGTGTGTGTGTGTGTGTTTGTGTGTGTGGTGTGTTCAGTGCAGAGGGAGCAGACAAAATGGCCCATCTCCCACCCTTCCCCTGAAAAAGTTTCATGTGTATATTTTAAAAGCTGCAGCCTGAGGACCAGGCTTCTAATTTAGTAGGCACTGTGGGTTGTCATCCTCTTCAGAGACTGGGGGAGCCAGTAGATAATATCCTGCTTTGTCCCCTCAGGGGGCTCCAATAATCAAAGCAAGTCTCCCACAGAGCCCTGAAAGGAGCTTGAATACACATCTGGCACTTCAGCTTTTGTGGCTGCCCCTGAGGAGACAGGCCTGGGCCTTCGAAGGCCTACCCCTAGGAGCCAACAGGGCTTGCATTCATTAGTCCTAGTACTGTAGCAAGCAAGGAAAGAGCTCTAAACAGGCACAGAGCAGAGGCACCTCCTGCAGCTTTATCCTCAGGCTAGCACAGAGGGAATAGGCAAAAATGCCCATCTCCCAGTTTTTCCCTGGAAGGGACTTAACTACATATTTTCCCAGCTGCTGCTAGAGGGTCTAGCTCCTAATCATTCTGCATCTATATGCTATGATCCTTTTTTTTTTAAATCTCTTATTTCCTTCTGAGAGAGAGAGAGAGAGAGGGCATGAGCAGGGGAGGGTCAGAAAGGGAGGGAGATACAGAATCTTAAACAGGCTACAGGCTCTGGAGCTAGTTGTCAGCACAGAGAATGATGTAGGGCTCGAACTCACGAATTGTGAGATCATGACCTGAGCCGAAGTCGGATGCTCAACCGACTGAGCCACCCAGGCACCCCTATGATCCTCCTTTTTTGGGACACTACCATGACCTCACACCTTCAACTACTGGGAACAATTAAGAACAAAGAAAGAGGCTTGGAGAATCACAAAAGTCTGAGAGACAACTAGGAGCTCAAGCCAGGATGATCAAGGAGGTTCATTTCTTACACAAGAGCATTCTGTCAAGACTGGGAGAGATGGCTAGTTCATCTAATGTGCAGAAACCAAAATAGACAGTCATGGAAAATGAACAGAGGAATATATTCCAAACAAAAGAACAAAATAAATATCTAGAAACAGATCTCAAAGAATGTAAATAAGTGATTTACCGATACAGAATTCAAAATAACAGTCATAAAGATTTTCACCAAGTCAGGAGAGGAATGCATGAACAAAGTGAGAATATCAACAGAGACAGAAAGTAATAAAAAAAAAATCCTGAAAGAAATTACAGAACTGAAGGATACAATAACTGAACTGAAAATTTCAATAGAAAATTCAACAGCAGACTGGATCAAATGGAAGAATGAATCAGTGAATTTGAAAAGGACAGTGAAATTCATCCAAACAGAGGAACAAAAAGAAGAATGAAGAGTGAAAATTACTTAAGGGATTTAGGGGACACCAATGAACACATCAATATATGCATTATAGAGGTCCCAGAAGAAGAAATAAATAAAGGGACAATGTTTATTCAAAGAAATAATGACTGAAAATTTCCCTAACTTGGAGAAAGAAAAAGACATCAGACATCCAGACCTACAAAGACCCACACCAAGACATAATTAAAGTGTTAAGGTTAAAGACAAGGAGAATCTTTAAAGTAGCAAGAGAAAAAGCAACTTGTTAACATACATGAGAACCCACATAAGATTATTAGAAAGTTTTTATCAGCAGAAAACTTATAGGCCAGAAGGGAGTGAGATGACACCTTCAAAGTGTTCAAAGAAATGTGCAACCAACCAATAATACTTTACCCAGCAAAGCTGTCATTCAGAATTGAGAGATAAAGAATTTTCCAGATAAAAAAGCTGAAGGAGCTCACCATAGGACTGGCCTTAAAAGAAATGTTAAAGAGAGCTCTTCAAGCTCAAATAAAAGGATGCTAATTAATAACAAAAGAACAAATGAAAGTATAAAACTCACCAGTAAGGGTAAATATATAAATTCAGAATGCTTTAATGGTAGTGGGTAAATCATCTATAAATTTAGTATGAAAGTTAAGAAACAAAAGTATTAAAAATAACTATAACTACAATAATTTGTTAGTGGATATACAATGTAAAATGATGCAAACTGTGACCTCAAAAGCAAACTGTGGTGAAGGGAGAACTTTGTTGTGTATTCAGAGTTAACTAATTATCAGCTTGAAATAGGCTGTCATAAATATGTTTTATGTAAGCTTCACTGTAACCACAACACAAAAACCTGTAGTAGACACACAAAAGATAAAGAAATCAAAGCATATCACTACAGAAAGTCCTCAAATCACAAAGGAAGAGAGCTAGAAAGGAAAAAAGGAACAAAGAAATTATAAAACAACCAGAAAACAATGAACTAAATAGAAACAGTTGCCTATACCTATCAATAACTACGTGTAAGTGGGCTAAATTCTTCAATCAAAAAACACAGTGGCTGAATAGATTTATGAAAAGAATAGTAATACCAAACTCCATGCTGCCTATAAGAGATTCACCTCAGCTTTAAGGACAAACACAGACTGAAAGTGAAATGATGGAAAAAGATATTCAATTCAAATAGAAACCACAAGACAGAGGGGCAGTTGCATGTATATCAGAAAAAAAAAAAAAAGAAAAAGGTCATCATATAATGATAAAAGCGTCAATTAACCAGAAAGATATAATTATAAATATCAATGTGCCCAACATAAGAGCACATATTATATGAAGCAAATAAAGAAGGAAATACACAGCAATACAATACTAGCAGGAGATTTCAAATACCCACTTCCAACATGGATAGATCATCCAACGTATCAATAACACTAGAATTAAACTATATGTTAGACCAGATGAATCTAACAGACACAGGACATTCCTTCCAACAGCAGCCGAATATATATTCCTCCCAACAACACATAAGAACATTATCCAGAGTAAATCATGTATTAGGATATAAATAAATTTTAATAAATATAAGACCACAGAAATCATATCTAGCATCTTTTCCAAGCACAATGGTTTAAAACTAGAAATCAATTACAAGAAGAAGCCCAGTAAGCTCACAAATATGCAGAGATTAAACAACGTGCTCCTGAACAACCAATGGAGTCAAAAATCAAAACATATCTCGAGTGGTGCCTGGTAGCTCAGGTGGTTAAACGTCTGACTCTGATTTCGGCTCCAGGCATGCTCTCACAGTTTGAGGGAATTGAGCCCACATCAGGCTCTGCACTGACAGTTCAGAGCCTGCTTGGGATTCTCTCTCTCCACCTTTCCTCTGTTCATACTCGCGCTCTCTCATTCTCTCGCTCTCTTTCCCCCCGCCCCTCTCTCTCTCAAAATAAATAAACTTTAAAAAAAGTTTTATCTCAAGAGAAGTGAAAATGGAAGCACAGAATACCAAAATTTATGAGATGCAGCAAAAGCAGTTTTAAAAGGGCAGTTTAGTATGGTAAACACTATATCAAGAAAAAAGACTGCAAATAAGCAACCTAACTTTATACCTAAAAAAAAAAAAAAAAAAAAAAGGACAAAGAAAGCTCAAGTTAGCTGAAGGTAGGAAATACCAAGGTATGACATAAATGAAATAGAGTCTAGCAGACATAAATGAAATAGAGTCTAAAAAGACAAAAAAGATTAATGAAATCTAAGAGCTAATTTTCTGAAAAAAATAAAACAGGTTGTTAGCTAGACTTTCCAAGAAAAAGGATTCAAATAAATAAAATCTTACATGAAAGAAGACACATTACAACTGATACCAAAAATTACAAAAAATACAAAGAGGCTACTATGAACAACTACATGCTAACAAATAGGACATCCTAGAAGAAATGGATACATTCCTAGAAACATAACAATCTACCAAGACTGAAACATGAAAAAATAGAAATTCTGAATAGACCAATAACTACTAAGGAGATTGAATCAGTAATCAAAAATCTCCCAACAAAGAAAAGTCCATGACCAGATAGCTTCACTGATGAATTCACAAAACATTTAAAGAATAATTAATAGCAATCCTTTTCAAGCTCTTCCCAAAACAGAAGAGAGAGGAACACTTCCAAATTCATTTTATAAGGCCAGCATTACCCTGATACCAAAGCCACACAAGGACACTCGAAAAAAGAAAATCTCAGACCAATATCCTGAATGAACTTAGATGCAAAAATCCTCAATAAAGTATTAGGAAATTGAATTCAACAACATATTAAAAGTATCATACACACAACCATGATCAAGTGGGATTCATCTCTGGGATACAAGGTTAACATCTGCAAACCAATCAAACCACCACATTGACAAAATGAAGAATAAATATCATTTGATCATCTTAATAAATGCAGAAAAAACATTTGACAAAGTTCAACATCCATTCATAAAAGCTCTCAACAAACTAGGTAAGGAGGACATACATCTCCACATAATAAAGTTGATATAAGCCCACAGCTAACATCATACCCAGTGATACGTTGCTAAAGTGTTTCTCTTAAGATCAGAAATGACACAAGAATGCCCATTCTCACCACTTTTATTTAACCTAGTACTGGTAATCCTAGCCAGAGCAATTAGGCAAGGAAAAGAAATAAAGGACATCCAAATCAGAAAGAAAGAAGTATTATTTTCTCTAGGTGCAGGTGACATATTATATATAGAAACTCTAAAAACTCCACCAAAAAAATGTGAGCTATAATGAACAATTTCAGTAATGCTGCAGGAAACAAAAAACAGTTGCATTTCTATACACGAACAATATACTATGAAAAACAGAAATTAGGAAAACAATTCCACTTACTATAGCAGTAAAAAGAATAAAACAGAGGAATAAGTTACCCAAAAAGGTGGAAGATCTGTACTGTAAGACAGTGATAAAAGAAAGATACAAATAGATCAAAAGATGGTCTGTGCTCATGGCTTAGAAGAATTAATGGTGCTAAAATGCCCATACTACCAAAAGCAATCTACAGATTCAATGCAATCTCTATCAAAATGTCAATGGCAGTTTTCAAAGAAATAGAAAAAAAATCTTAAGATTTGAATGGAACTACAAAAGACTCTGAATAGCCAAAGCAATCTTGAAAAAGAATAACAAAGGCAGAGGCATCACACTTCCTGATTTCAAACTATACAAGCTATAGTAATCAAAACAGTATGGTACTGGCATAAAAACAGACACATAGGGGCACCTGCATGTCTCAGTCAGTAAAGCATCTGACTCTTGATTTCAGCTTCGATTGTGATCTCACAGTTCGTGAGTTTGAGCCCCTCATGGGGCTCTGAAATGATGGCATGGAGCCTGCTTGGGATTCTCTATCTCCTGTCTCCTCTCTACCCCTCCCCTGCTCATGTGCACATGATCATATGTGTTTGTGCTCTCTCTCTCTAAAAAATAAATAAACTTAAAAAAAAAAAGACACATAGATCAATGAACAGAATAGAGAGCACAGAAATAAACCCCCACATATATGGCCAATTAACTTTTGACAAAGGAGCAAAAATATGCATTGAGAAAGGACAGCCTCTTTATTAAATGGTGCTGGAAAAACTGTATAGACACATGCAAAAGAGTAAAACAAGACCTCTACCTTACACCATACACAAACATCAACTCAAAATAGATTGATGACTAAAAGGTAAGATATGAACCCATAAAACTCCGAGAAGAAAGCACAGAGGGTAAATTCTTTGATACTGGGCTTAGCAATAATTTCTTTTTTGACACCAAAAGCAAAGGCAATAAAAGCAAAAGTAAACAAGAAGGTCTATGTCAAACTAAAAAACTTTTGTACAGCAAAGGAAACACTTGACAAAATGAAAAGACAACCTATGGAATGGGAGAAAATATTTGCAAACCACTTATCTGATAAGGGGTTAATATCAAAAACATACAAAGAAATCACACAACTCAAAAGCACAAAAAACCCCAAATAACCCAATTTTTAAAAATGCGGAAAAGGACTTAAATACACGTCTTTCCAAAGAAGACACACAAGTGGCTAACAGGTATATGAAAAGGTGCTCAACTGTACACTGCTGGTGGTAATGCAGACTGAAACAGCCACTATGAAAAACACTATAAAAGTTACTCAAGAAATTAAAAATAGAAATTACCATATGATCCAGCAATGCCACTTCTCAGTATACAACCAAAGGAAATGAAATCATTAGCTACTGGAGAAATACCTGCACTGGCATGTTCAAAGCAGTATTATTCACAATAGTCAAAATATCAAAACAACCTAAGTGTCCATCGGTGGATGAATGATGAAGAAAATGTGATATACAGATACACAATGCAATATTATTCAGCCGTTAAAAAGAAGGAAATCCTTTCATTTGCTGCATGAATGAACCTGAGGGCATTATGCTAAGTGAAGTAAACCAGTCAAAGATAGATACTACATGGTGTCACGAACATGTAGAATAAATTAAAAAAAAAAAAGCACAAATGGAACTCAGAAAAACAGAGAATAGAACAGTGGTTACCAGGGGATTGGGATGGGGGAAAAAGAGAGAGTTTGGTAAAAGGGTACAAACTTTCAGCTGTTGGATGAAGAAGTAATGTGTAACATGGTGACAACCGTTGATAATACCAGACTATATCACTAAATTTGCTGAGAATAGAACTGAAATGTTCATATTCATTCACACATATACACATACAAGTAAGCTTGAGGTAATGGATGGATATGTTATTAACCCAATGGGGTCAATCCTTTTACAACATATACATATATCTCTTTAAATATCTTACAATTTTATTTGTGAATTATACTTCCATAAAGTTAGGAGAAGAAAGAATACATGAAATAATATAAAGGAAGGCTTCCAAATATCAGTAAGAACAACTGACAATCTTTATAAATTTACTTCCTTTTGTAAGGGTAGAGAATTCAGGTGATTATGGTCTTAATTATCACATAAAAAAGAACAGAGTTCTAATTAATGTTTTAGCACACTTGAAACTCTTAAGCTAATATATATATGACAAAGCACGGCAATAAACTGACAGATGATAGGTTAATATATAACAAGAAAAATCATGAACATTCTATAAAATGAGAGTACTTTTACCCACATACATCAAACTATAAAATGTTAAGTTCTCGTATTANTATATCTGAGCCTATAACTGGTCAAAATTTTATGTATATATACACATATATATAATTTAAGAACAAAAGTTTACCTATTGAGAAGAATGTTTGGCAGATATAATTAAATTTTCAAAAGGATACTAAATTAATCAGCTGCTTTAACCAGCTGATTAACCAGAAGGTTACACCATTTGATGTAACATTTACACAATAAAACTTTTTAAGCATGAAACCTGACTCCCAACTCCTCTTAATTTAGATATTATCTTACAAATAAAAATCACAATGAGATATCACCTCACACCCATCAGAATGGCTAACATTAACAACTCAGAAACAATAGATGTTGGTGAGGATGAAGAGAAAAGGGACGTCTTTTGCACTGCTGGTGGGAATGCAGCCACTCTGGAAAACTATGGAGTTTTCTCAAAAAATTAAAAACAGAACTACCCTATGACCCAGCATTACTGGGTATTTATTCAAGGGATACAGGTATGCTGTTTCAAAGGGGCACATGCACCCCAATGTTTATAGCAATGGAAAGAGCTCAAATATCCATCAATGAATGAACAGATTAAGAAGATGTGGTATATATCTACAATGGAGTATTACTCTACCATCAAAAAGAATGAAATCTTACCATTTGCAAATATGTAGATGGAACTAGAGGGTATTACTAAGTGATATTAGTCAGAGAAAGAAAAATACAATATGAATTCACTCATATGAGGAATTTAAGACACCAAACTGATGAACATAAGGAAAGCAAAAATAATATAAAAACGGAATGGGACAAAACATAAGAGACTCTTAAATACAGAGAACAAACTGGGGGTTGCTGGTGGGGTTGTGGGAAGAGCAATGGGCTAAATGGGTAAGGGGCATTAAGAAATCCATTCCTGAAATTGTTGCTCTGTATGCTAACTTGGATGTAAATTAAAAAATTAATTAATTAATCAATCAGATATTATCTAAGCACTATTTTAGTAAACCATTAAGATCACAAAAACAGCATTCAAAATATAAGGATACTTCATTACAGTCTCATCCAAACATCAATGTTAAAAGAATGAAGAATATTATCACAATTTGTAACAAATAAATATGTAAGTAATAACTCAGATGTGTAAACTTAATTATATTAGTTCTAAAAATTTTGGCTATCAAAATCTCTGTCCCGTTCCTCTACTTAATTTAATGAAGTCTAACACTATGCTACAACATAACAGAATGAAATAAGGGTGTCTTACCTAGTTACTTTGCAGTTTGATTCAATCAAGTCATTTTCAAAGTCAAGCAGGCTGGAAGGCAGATTATAGTCCATAGGGGATGTCAACTTTTTCAAACGCAACAGACCAACACAAAATTTTGCTCCCATCTCTTCCAATTCTCGAGTACCAATCTGTAAACCCTAGAAATAAAGCAATTTCATACACATAATTAGGACATTTGCTATCCTCTGGCTATGTCTTATTATAATTACATATAAGACATTTATGATTATATTAATAAAATTAAAAGCTTGGTACTTTGTAAGGACCCACAACTCAACAAGCACAATGTCTTAACAATACAAGATTATTTTAGATCAGAGGAAATGGTCTCAAAAAACCACTTCTAAGATGTCTATTCTAATTCATTACATGCAAACAATTTTCACCGACACACTGGGGAAAAAAAAATCAACATTTTGTGGTTATGTTACTCTTGGGGCTCATGTGTGAAATTATATTTTTGCAAGATATTGCTAGTATTTCTTATAATCCATGACTTTGGATGCCAATGTTGGAATACTGTGGTGTCAAAATCAAGGCCTTAATTTGTATACCTGAACATTACCTTATACTTTTTACTGTATGATAAAAGAAACTGGTAAATAAAAAACAAACAAAAGAAAGGTACCTACGTAAAACAAACAAAAAGAATAAAACAGATCTAGACCAATGAGGTAGCAGTAAAAGAAGTTCCTACGTTCCTTGTCAATTAAGAATTCCTATTTCAGGGGCACCTGGGTGGCTCATTCGGTTAAGCTTCTGACTTCAGCTCAGGTCATGATCTCGCAGTTCATGAGTTCGAGCCCCATGTCAGGCTCTCTGCTGACAGCTCAGAGCCTGGAGCCTGCTTCAAATTCTGTGTCTCCATTTCTCTCTACCCCTCCCCTGCTCATGGTCTGTCTCCCTCTCTCCCTTTCTCTCTCCCTCCCTCCCTCTCTCACTCTTTCTCTCAAAACTAAACATTTAAAAAAAAAATGCCTATTTCAAATCTGGTCTACTAGAGCCAGAAGAAAATTTTACTGCAACTCATTACCCTTTCTAACTGACAGTTTCCTAATACATAATATAAGGTTTATCGGAAGTTAAATGTTACCACATAAAATGATAAAAATGGGCCGTAAACCAAAGATACTGCTTATCATTTAATTTTCAAATAAAAATGAATCTCTAAAATAAGAGAATTCTTACACCAACAAAAATTGCAGGTACAAATGAGAGCTGACATCATTTAGAGAGAAGTTACTTCAAAACAGTTTTTTTCAATGAACAGACTAAAAGCACACGGTAACTGAAGAAAATAAACTGTAAAAATTGTTATTTACCCTACCAAAGCACATTCCTTTATAATGATGATGGACTGACTGATTGCTTCGTTTACCCATGTCCAAACATTCCAGGAAATGTGACCTGACTTTATTAGAACATTCATTTGCCTTCTTAATTTAAAAGCTTTAGAAAGGCTATGGCTGTTTCTGAATTAGTTCAAAGAAAATAAAAATAAAGGTCATTTACAGGCTATAAAATTCAATCATAGAAGAACACTCCTGAGGTGAAGAGAACGGTTTCTTTCTTTTTTTTTTTTTAAATGTTTTATTTATTTCTAGGAGAGAGACAGCATGAGTAGGGGGGGGTCAGAGAGAGAGGGAGTCACAGACTCTAAAACAGGCTCCAGGCTCTGAGCTGGCAGTCAGCACAGAGCCTGACGCGGGGCTAGAACCCACGAACCGTGAGATCATGACCTAAGCGAAAGTCGGACGCTTAACCAACTAAGCCACCCAGGCGCCCCGAGAATGGTTTCTTAAAATATCATTAAACTCATACAACTTATTAGCTAATGTTAACAAATCTGAAATGTATTCATTAGGTGTGTGGGGCCATATGGGATTATTTGAGAATTCTGTACTTTCCACTCAATTCTGCTATGAATCTAAAACTGCCCCCGAAAATCCGAAGTTTATTAACAATAGCAATAACAAGAAAAGCTTCTATAAAAAGTACATCACAGCATTGAATTTTAGACATTAAAAAAAAAAGTTGCTTAGGTGCACCTGGGAGACTCAGTCGGTTAAGCATCCGACTTCGGCTCAGGTCATGATCTCACGGTTCGTGGGTTCAAGCCCCGCGTTGGGCTCTGCTGACAGTTAGCTCAGAGCCTAGAGCCTGTTTCAGATTCTGTGTCTCCCTCTCTCTCTGACCCTCCTCTGCTCATTCTGTCTCTCTCTCTCAGAAATAAATAAAACATTAAAAAGAAAAAAAACTTGCTTAGTAAGAGACACTTCTCTCCACAAGAGTTTTAAATCAACATAGCTTTATTAACTAAATTATATAAAAGAGACATGAGTATTTACTACGTATTCATTTTATTTTTTAAAGTCTATAAATTTCTTTCTAAAAAAACTTTTTAAAAAAGTAGTATAACATTTTATGTTTCAAAGTATACTTTAACCATATTTTTAAATGTGGCTTTTAAATGATCAAATGTATCAAAATAAAAATAGAATATTTCTAATTTTTTGAACGATTATTCATTTTTGCGAGACAGAAAAAGACAGAGCATGAATGGGGGAGATGCAGAAAATCTGCATCTGCAATCTGCAATGGAATCTGAAGCAGGCTCCAAACTCTGAGCTGTCAGCACAGAGCCTGATGCAGGGCTAAACTCATGTATCCTGAGATCATGACCCAAGCTGAAGTCAGACGCTTAATCCAGGTGCTACTACAAATAGAATATTTGTAAAAATTCTAAGAAAGTCTATCAGTAGAATCCAAATATAATAAGAAAACACCTTTGCTATAATGCTAAAATTGATTTCAAGGGGCATGTAAGTCTCAACTTCTCTACTTCTCTTCCTACCCATAGAGGGGAGTTTCAAAGACATTGATGCTTTAAATTGTCTTCTCTTCTGACTGCATAAAGCATCTCTCTAAGAAGTTATCTATAGTCTGTTTCCATAAATCATATAGCTTAATGGTTTTTTCCTAGGAGACACCTATTGTCTTATACAAAAGTGATTCTTAAGCTTTTTTCCCCATCCTACACACTTACAGAATATGAGACCCTTGCCAAAGCTATCTACTACAACAATGATTAGGAGACAGGGATTTGGCTCTAGAGTGTCACTCTGGTACATTTTAACTCTTCCCACCATCACATCCTTGGTAGATGAGAAGTCACTGTTTTATAGTATTTGAATTCAAAAGATACTACATTTTGGAAAAATAATATACTGTGGTCAACCTAAAATTTAGGCAAGTCACTCAACAGAAAGTACTGAAATTTCATTGAGTTCTCTCTACAAGGCCCCAAAACTTTGAATGTCAGTTGTAAAATCTATACAATTTCCTTGTAGTTTGGTATAGACTGTAATAAAAGTTATTACGTAGGCTCTCCAGTTAGCTTTCTGACATTACCTACGTTTACATTTTTAATACTAACCAACTGATAGATTTTCAACTCTTTCCAAACATAAAGTTAGAACCAACCATCTGTATGTGAGGTATATGAAAATCACCATTAGATTCAGTTTCCTCTTCTCCCACATCAAACCAACCCTAACAGAATAAGGAATAACTAGTATGACACCTGAAAATCTTTCTGTGGCAACAAAAATAAGTATTTGTAATATTTATTAGGTTGCTGTTGACTATCTAAGCTCCAACAGATTGCCTATTAAGTTCTTAATCTTTCAAATTAAAAAATTCAAAGTCAGCTAACATTTTACTAGCTTTTAATTTCAAAAGTAAACTTAAAATTCCAGTTGTTTCCAATAAAAGTCTACAGTACCAGAGAAGAGCAGTCTTAGTAAAGAAAAAATTTTAGTGAAGAGATATGCATTCAAAAGTAACAAACACACAAAATCCAAATATAAAAAACTTTACAAATAAGTGTAACGTATTTATTTTCTAAATGCATAAAAAAACACTTACATCCAACAAATTAAAATGACAGAAAGTTTGTGTTAATTATGTACTACTTGCACGGCTCATTATAAATTACTAATTGGTATTGAAATGTGTACCACAACATGTCTTCTTAAAAATTATGAATGTAGATGGACTCAACCAAGATTTCATAAAAACCCAAAGCAAGCTATTTAGTATAGAGAAAAAAAGAATTGCATAGGATTTAATTCCATGACTACAAATTACATATAGCTCAGTGTAACAAATGTGCCATTTATAGAGACTTGAAAACCACGAGTATGCTTATGAAAATAATGTCCTTAAATAATTTTTACTGCTCGAAGTCCTGAGATATTTTACCTTATATTTTCCCTGATCACAGCCACACAAAGTACTTTCCATGGTATAGCTTCTTTGTACGCCTATCTCCCGCCAAACTACAACACGTGCCGTGGATTCTTTAGATTTTTCCACTACAAAGCTGCAGCTGCTCATGCAAAATGCTGGAGCGATATGGCTCAGGATCTTAGGCAAGGTCTGCAAAGATAAGAATGATAAAATACAATATTTCAAGAGGGCTTTTTTAATTAAAATTTTTTTTAATTTTAAAAAATTTTCATGAAAGCATAGTGATCAGAGCAGGGCCATGTGAATCTTCTTGTTTTATCCTCTGTTATTCCAAGCATCAAAATAATTCTTTACAAATTTAGAATTTTCTGCTTTCCTAGACAAACAGTTATCAGTTGGAAAATAAAATGGAAGAAAGGATAACATTCACAGTAGCAACCAACAAGTGAACAAAAACTATGGTAAAAAATGTTTAAAGATATGAAAAAAATTATTTAAAAAACAAAGCAACTTTAGTCATGAAAGATGTCAATCACCTCTAAACTAATCAATAAAGTTAAGACAAACACAATCAAAATGCCCACAACATTTTTTTCTAACTTCAAATTATTCTCAGGTTCACCTGGTGTGTTTAAGTATGAAAGCCCAAATAGGGGAGCTTTTTTGTTTTTAAATAGGGGAGCTTTGAAAGAAGAGAAATAATTCAGCAAATATTAACCTAATTATATATGTAAGGGAAGTTAAAATGTGATACTGTGTAGGAGTAAATACATCTCTAGGTGTTAAAATTAGACTCTTTATTGTGGAGGGGTTCTTGGGTGGTTCAGTCAGTTGAGCATCCAACTCTTGTTTTCAGCTCAGGTCATGACCTCACAGTTTCTGGGACTGAATCCTGTATCAGGCTCTGTGCTGAATCTGCTTGGGATTCTCTCTCTGCCCCGCCTTGAGCCAAAAATCAGGCTTAACCAACTGAGGCACTCAGATGCCCCAATAAACATTTTTTTTTTAAAAAGAATGATTATTTGTGGAGAGAGGACTGATCACCCACTAAGTGCTGGCACACCGGAGAGCCACTGAGAAAACAAGCTGAAGTCACTCTTTAGTAGTTCAGTTCTAACTGGATTGAGAATTTAAACTTACAATTAGGAAGTAAAAGTTCAAAATGAAATGAAAAACAATAAACATGGAACTTTATTTTTTAAATCTTGGGATAAGAAGTCTTTCTAAGCTTCAAAACTCAGAAGCCATTAAAAAAAATCAACAAATGTGATGCAAGTTTTAAATTATCACACAACATAAAAAATTTGTTTCAGTTTATTTCTAAAAGAGTTATTTTAAAAACAATAATAATAAGATGCCCAATGTAACTGTAAGCATAATCATTTTATTTATTTGGGAAAGATGAAGAAGAGAGAGGACATCAAAAAGATGTGCCTTTGAATTTCTGCTCAGGGCAGTGGTTTGCTACCAAAACTCTTTTGGGAAAATAACCTCGGGTGCTTTGTTTAGGCACAAATGTAGTAGAAAAGTCACTGTGCCCTTAATGGAAAGCAGACAAGATGTGAAGCAGTAAGATCTCATTTCAGTCCTGGGCATACTCAACACATAAGCAGATGCGTACAAACGTGGTAGGTAACAGATGGCTTTATACATCGGCGCAGGAAGGATGTGCTGTTTAATAAATGGTGCTGAGACAACTGGTTATATATGGGGACACTAAAAATAGATACCCAACTCTCATACAAAAATAAATTCCCAATAGATTAAAATCTAAATATGAAAAGCAAAAATTTTAGCTTATTTAACATGAAACAATCTGAAACAAAAAATGGCAAGATGGCAACACTTGTGGAATCTGAGTGGCTGGGATATGTTAGTTTCTGCAGTGTTATGCATGTTTGAAATCCAAAAAGTCCAGACCTATCTGTAATAATTACCCTGTATCCCACATCTTCCACGACATCGCATGAAGCTGCATTATCACTGGTATGCCATACTGTTTCTTTGATGCTGCAGCCATACATAAATACATTCTTCTTTCGGGAGTGGCCATGATAATCACAATACACCTTGAAAATATATTTTGAAAGTTAAAAACCTCTAAATTCACATATTGCCAAATAAAGTTAGTTAATAACAAGACAATAAATAGCTCTGTGTGTCTTTGCCCTTCCATTGTAACTGAGCCACCATTTAATACATAGAACTAATGAAAGTAATAATATCTAGTTCTGGAAAGGATCTATGATTAATTCTAGAATGGCTAAATCCTTCTCAGGGCCTGCATCAAGCCCTGAGTTCCATCTTTCTAATGTATCTATTATTCACAATTTATTTTTATTTTTATTTTTTATTTATTTTTAAGAGACAGAGTGTGAGCGGGGTAGGGGCAGAGAGAGGGAGACACTGAATCTGAAGCAGGCTCCAGGCTCTGAGCTGTCAGCACAGCACCCAATGAGGGGCTCGAACTCACGGAGTGTGAGATCATGACTGGAGCCAAAGTCAGACACATAACTGACTGAGCCATCCAGGCTCTCCCTCTACTATTCACAATTTAACAAGTAATAAATTCAGTTATAGGTCAAATCTACAGCAGCAGTCATCACTGATCCAAGGGTTGTTTAAACATTTAGCTAATTCTGAAAGAACATGACAGTGCTCTCATGAAACACACTACTTAAAAAAGGGTATTATGGTTTCAATTTAATTTTTAAGAGCAGCATTTTTAAAATGAAAAATGAAAAACAGGTCTGCACATCAATGTCACCCCTCTGCAAAGTTTTCCTATCTTTCCCAAAGGAAGATTACCTCATTTAAACAATAATATAATGGAAACGTTCTACACAAAAGCTGCTGAAAACAGAAGCAGCATACATACACAGTTCACTAGAGTTTAGCACCGTGCCCACACCACCTCTCATGTGTACACTCGAGACTTACCCACTGCAGAGTTCATTCACTAAGGAACTCAGAAATAAGCTTCTACCAGTTTGAGAATTTGGAACATACATTCTGTAACCTTAGTGCTATTCAAACAGTGAAGTTAAATACTTACAACCAGGAGTTACCAATATTCATAAACAAAAAAGATAAGGAAAGGGCTCATGGGAACACTAAAAATTACACCTGACAGAAAAATAATAATATGGATGTATTGTATTAATTTGTCATTATACTATTCAAGTAATTGATAACAGAAGAAGATATTTTTAAAAAATTGTTTCTAAATACACTTAGCTTCTATAACCAGATTATACTGAGTTAAATTTTGTCAACTAACAAAATCATTTCTTTTACTAGACAAAGTACCAATACTTACCAGTGGTAAATGCTTCACAGCAGCCAGGTACTGTAGCAGTCCCTTAGCATGGTAAATCGTAGGATGTAAATCTGGATTTGGACTTTGCCACTGTCTATTCAGATCCTCTCCACTTAAAGAACAGCGGTGACTACATATATATAAACATAAACATTAGTACTGATAAACTCTTACATATATTTAATTTTGTGATTCTATTCCAGTAAATATCTCTAGTAAATAAACTAGCCACTAACTAAACACTTATTAAGTATTTGCTTTGTGCAAGGTCTTGTGTTATATTCATTTAACTGGGGCAAGCTTTCACATTTTTAGGTCAATATTTTCAAGCTATAGAAAAAAATTAATTCCCAATTCTGGGGTCTTACTCCAGACTCTCTAAAATTTATTAGTGGTCTTATTTTCCATTCTGATTTCATAATAATCATTTGTTATATACTAACATCCTGTACTTCGATTGTATTAGTTTTCATGTAAAAGCACTATCTGGGCTGGGCCTTCCTAAGAAAGGTAAATATATGAAAAGTCTATATTATTTTATTATTATTATTTTTATTTGAGAGAGAAAGAGAGAGCGAGCCAGAGGGAGAGAGAGAGAATCCAAGCAGGCTCCATGCTCAGTGCAGAGCCCAGCATGGGGCTTGATCCCACAAACCTGGTATCATGACCTGAGCTGAAATCAAGAGTCAGCCACTCAGCTGACTGAGCCACCCAGGTGCCCCAAAAGTCTACATTCTTGTAAAAATTCAAATACTTTCTCACCTAATTGCAGGCATTAAGTATTAAAGCAACTGAGCAAAAATTTAAGCAAACTATCAGAAGGTGATAACAGAAATATAAACAGAATTCTAACTGGTCAATATGTTTCTGAATTAAAACTAGACATAAAGTGCCATTTTAATTCCATAACATACTACCTAAAAAGAAATTATTCTAGTTTTTTTATTCAAAAATTTCCTACAATATGAGAAATATTCATGCTATATTTATTGAATAAATAAAATATGGTATCCCCAGCCTTGGAGATGCTCATGACAGCAAGACCAAATTTCCATCTTTCAAAAATAGAGTTTTCTAATTCCCACTAAAATTAAACTGCACTGACTATAGGCCATCCCCACCTAAAAAAAATTATCTTCCATTATGTCCAGCCTAAAGAATTCTTTCTGTCAAAATTACACCTCCGCCTATCAGGAGGATGTCAGCAGACAGAGCCAATATTCCTTCCCTATCAGTGGAAAAAGATCCCAGAAGATTCCAAATCTTAGAACAGCCCAATATCATGCCATTGACAAACAAAAAGGAATATAAGAGGATATGTTAAAACCTTTCTCATATCCTGACACTGTGATGTTTCTAAAACAGTTCAAGCAAGACATGCATCTTATGAAATCATACTCTCAGGGAATAAATACAAAATTTCTCAAAATGTCATACTGATACACAAAATGTATTTTCATTTAAAAATTCCTCTTAGATGAATTCCCCACCAAAAATTTCTTTGTTCTAGAAACATCACTCAGTTTGTTTTCCAAGTTAACCTGGATGCTATTATTTTGACAAGTTTATAGAGGACAGCCACATAACCTATAATATTTCTATAACAATTGCTTAACTTACTTTCCATTGACGACACCATCTGGATTTAGCATAGGGACAATTTTAAAAATATAGGATTCTCGTAAGCTCTGAGCAGTAGGGTTATTACTCATGAGATACTCCAATGTTCCTTTCATTACCCAACTTGCGTTAGTTTCTCCAGGATGTACCCGAGCAGACAAGAAAACGTAAGGGCGATTTCCTAAAGTACACATAAAATCTCAAATTAAAATGAACAGCTACTAAGAGTCTGTATAATATTTGACTTTGGGGATTTAGAGGTATTTCTACCCAATTGTGAGTTCCGATATAAATTCACACTAAAACTCACTGTGCACCTACTGTATCCAAGCACTGTACTAGGCCCTACAGAGAAAACAGATATACAAAACCTATAGAAGTCATGTCTTAAAGGAGTTTGTAATATGAATGCAACACAATAAATAGTATTTGAGTCACTTATTTATTTTCTAATGATTAATCTAACATATAAAATTAGTTCTTTTATATAATCGTGCTTTTATAAAGAACAAGTATTGGGGAGGTTTAAACATAAATTTATTTTTCATGAAGTCATGGGAAAACAGGAAAATGTCACTTTACCCCTGTTTCACAGCTGCTGTGATAAGCACAGATAACAGAAGGTGTGTCTGTTCAGAGATGAACAAAGAAAAGTATTGTCACTATGCTTCTAGATACAGGGATCTACAATGTGACCACTCCGCTCATCAGCTCATTTTCAGACATAGCAAACTCTTTCTCTTTCCTGAAAACACCTCACCTTCCTATCAAAATTAGAGCACTTTCTTATTTTTTTTTTTATCACAGCTGTACATTTGAGGCAATTTTAAATATAAAAATGTCAGGAAAAAACAACTAGCTATTCGGTGCACTAGCATCAAAGCACATGATAGGTTTCTGGTAGCTTGATTTATAAATAAAATTAGTTGTAATTTTTAAATTAATGGTATTATTATATGAACTCAAAACATTTTGTTGCATTATACAACAAAGATAAGAACTACAGAATATTCGTATCAAAAGAAACTTCAGAGATTTCATACAGCTCCCTCGTTTTTGAGATGAGGAAACTGAGGCCCACGAGTAGACCACGGGCTGGGCAGTAATAGGACTGAGATCAGAACCCCAGACTTCTGATGCCTGTCCTAGTCCTGCTGCCCTTACAAAACATATATGAAGCAAAGGAAAATAAGAATAATTGGTATTTTGAGTGAAGAAGACAAGACTTACTGAATTGACAGATATGTTCATAATAATTAGACTCTGGCATTGCTGTTATAGTCACCAAGGGACAGGTGTTTCCAGACAGGGTTTCACATAACACATCTTTTCGAAAATAGATTTGCTGAGGATTGTGTGCTGATTCCAATTTTTGAAGATGCATCTTGATAAAAATTTAAAAGCAAAGTATACAATCATTTAAAAACTCCCTAGGATAAATAGAAATAAATGCATCCAGATCTCCACATAACTAAAAGTGAATCAGATTCCTAATCCCTTCTCTAAAGCCCTCGGGGAGCCAGATGTAGTTCAAACATCAGTTATTTGGGGCAGTTGAGAAAGGGCATAGCTACAATGCATACACGATTAATTCTGCAAACCCCCAATGGGGGTGGCCGTAGCAGCCTGTAATAAGCACATCATTATTTCTTCAGCAAAACATGTGAGGAGTCACTCAAAGTGGAATCAATATTCTAAATAAGCTCACATCAATTCAGGCCAGGCTTTGCTGCCAAATGGGCTAGGAAAAAGCTTTTGGTTTTCAAAGCCTTTTGAATTTTGAAATGATAAGTGACTGTAGACCAGCAGAATGGAGTATGTAGCACAAATCTTTTTAACAACTTCTCCTGATTTCAAGATTAATACAGGTTCAATGTAAAATGTCTAGAAGACATAGAAAGTACAAAGTAAAAATTTTAAACACCCATAACTGCATCACCTAGCATACTGCTAACAAATGCCAATGTAACTTGGTTTTATCACTTAGTAGTTTACACACACACATATACTCCTAATTACCAACACCATATCAGATCATTCAATACATGAAATGTGTCTTTTGAAAATACAAATTTTAATGATTTTAATATATGGTTATACCACAAATGAACTGTTCAATCCCTTTTTTTTTAAAGATACCTGGTTTCCAAACTTTTGCCCGTGTTCATTCGCATAATCACAATTTACTATGTGCCCACTATTTCTGTGAGGGATACTGTGCCAGAGGATGTGATAGTGAATGAATATGCCCTACCTCTGGAGAAATACAGAGTGCTGTGAGAGCCCATCATCAGGAGTGGGGAGCCTAGCTGATCTCAACAGTGAGGAAAAGTCTCTTAAAGGAAATTATGCTCAAACCAAGATCCAGAGTATGAGTGAGGAGGGCAGAGGGGAGTGTGGCCGGCAAGAGGAAGGTATACAGGAAGACCATGATGTAAGAAAGAGGAAGGGCATCTTAAAGAACTGACAAAGATTCACTGCAGCCAGACTGGGAAGAGTGAAAAACAGAGACTTAACACAGACTGAAGGGCCTCACAGGCCATTCTTTTACAAGGAACAGTATATATACGAATGGCTGGTAATTGAGATAATGAAGTGATATATGCATAACCTTTTGAAAAATGAACAGGTATATTTTTTACTGTGAATTAGTATCATGGATATTAACCTAGGATGAGGATAAACTTTAGAGAGTTATTTTACATCCACCTAAAGAAAAATATTAAGTAATGGTTCAAACAGTATGAGGATATGACAAAAATTATTAAAAATAGTAGGGAAATTATGAAATGAACCATGGTAAGAATCTCAGACTTCATAAAAATGGCAAGAGAAATCACTAAGAAGCTTTAAGCAGGAGATTTATGGGATCAGACCCTCCCATCAAGAAGCCCTCCTGCTCCAGTGTGGGAAAAGGAGGAAAGGGGATAGAAGTGAATTCAAGAACACCAGTTAGAAGAGGTGGCAGAAGTCCAGATGAGAGACAGCAATAATGCCTGGAAAGGTTGTGGTAGTGGCTTTGGAAAAAAGGAGGGGAATTTAAAACATACTAATAAGGTAACATCAGTAAAACACAATAATATATAACCCTGTGTAGAACAGCACTATATATTTTGATGCTATGTTATTCCACACAGAAAGATAACTGATAATACCTTTATTATAAGTTGTAACTTTTATTAAAATAAGGTCAGCCACACTCAGTGTTCTCAGCCTCGCTATCTCTTCTGTTACTGAAGTATGTTTCTCTCTCCCTTCCCCCTAATAATTTGGAAGCTTGTTTCTAATCATAGTGTTCCAATTTCTTTCTGAGTAAGCTGATCATATCTCTATGATCCATAATCATTACAACAGACTTTCTGTACTGAGAAAAAAAATCTACCACAGTAATTACTTGATTAATTTTTTAGTTTTGTTTTACAATGCAAGTACTCAAACATCTCAAAAGAACCCACAAAACAACTTTTACATCCTAAATTCTAAAGAATCTAGATGTAGAACTCCACACCAAATCACTAAAATAAATTAATTCCCCACAGAAAAACTTGCAAATTTTTCTACTGTTAGATTTTCTATCAGATTCAATGCCTCTCATTAAACAAGTCGAAGTCTTGCCTAGTTAACATGTGTAAACCATGGAATCTTAGAGAACTAAAGATTTCTATACAAAGGTGGAGAGTAAAATCATTTCAAATTTCCTCAGTATTTCCATTAAATAAAGACTACATTCCCATTTTACTCCCTTCAATGTTTTCAACAAATTTGGTGTTATTTTCTAAAATAATCAGCACTGGATCTTTTCATTTTATTAAGATATTTAATTAAAACCTTTTCCTCCCAATTATCTGACACATATGCATACAACACAATAACAACCATAATATAACTTAATGAGTTCTCACCTGTAAAGTTGAATATGTGTATGGATAGTGATAAGCAAAGTAGCAAACATCATCTTTATGTGGAAAATTGACAGTGAATGTAATTGTATAGTAGGATTTTCCCTTTTGCCCACCTGCAGCAACTGAACTTCTTGAGAAGTGATTTCTGCAATAGAAAAGCACAAAACCTGTTTATTTCTTGACCACAAAAGTTATGAATCTCCTTGCTTCTTTCTAAAACAGAACTTTGGCTAGGGTAAGGTGGGAGGAGGGGAGGGATACGCAGTTTATAAATGAAGTTTAGCTTAAATATTCTATAAAAGTTAGACTTGGTACTAATGAATCAGATAATTGCTATCAGCCAAAATCATTTTTCACTTCTGAATTTACCATCAAATGGAGTTGAGACTCCTTGTCAATAAAAAGTTTAGAACGTAATTCCTTATTAGCCATACACATGACTGGATCTTGGCCAATTATCATCAATGACTGGCTACCACCATTAGATGGAAGGCTAATGACCATCTTCAAAGTGGATGGATCAGGGGAACAATACCTAAATTCACTATCAATCTTAAGGCTACAAAAAAAGAAATAACCAGACGTGACATGTTTCCTGATGTAATGCAACAGGAATTCACTGCACCATCTATGAAGTAATCTTGCCCAAAATCAAACCTGAAGTTGATCAAGCTTCTAGATCTAACTATTAGTTTATAGGAAATTGGTGAGATATTCATTATCACCACAGGCATGCAATTGGCAAAACCCCAAAGTGGATAATCTGGCATGACAGTTGACCCAGTTTCTTCAACAAATAAAGGAGAAATAATAGGAAAAAAAGGGAAACCTACTGTTGAAACAAACCAACTGTAAAACAATACTTATGAGACAACTGGGGAAGTCTGAACAACGACTGAGTATTTATTGTATTAAGGAATCTTCTTAAGTGTGATAATAGCATTATAGTTAGACTGCCTTCAAAAAAAATCTCTAAAAGACATGGGGCACCTGGGTGGCTCAGTTGGTTAAGCATTTGACCTCGGCTCAGGTCATGTTCTCACTGTTCTGGAGTTTAAGCCCTATACCAGGCCCTCTGCTATCAGCTCAGAGCCCGCTTAGACCCCCTCCCCCCTCTCCTTTCCCCTGCTTGCACTCATGCTCTTTCTCTCTCTCTAAAATAAAGAAACATTTAAAAAAAATATCTGGGGCACATGGGTGGCTCAGTTGGATTTAGCGTCTGACTTTGGCTCAGGTCATGATCTCATGGTTCACACGTTAAAGGCCAACACCTTGAGCTGTCAGCCCAGAGCTTGGAGCCTGCTTCAGATTCTGTCTCCCTCTCAATCTCTCTCTCTCTGCCCCTGGCCCCCTCAAAAATAAACATTAAAAATTTTTTTTAATCTCTAGAAGACAAAGATCTTTGAAGTATTTATGGATAAACATAATATCTGGAAGTACTAATAAAAAGTTTTTAAAACTACACATTAATTTCCAGACTTTAAGTATCACTGACATTTGATGGCCTAAAGATTGTCTATCAACCTTATTTCAAAAATTTCACATCAACTTGTATTATTTAAGTCATGAACTGAAGAAAATCCATGACCAATAAATAGAATTACTTGCACACACTTAAACATGAATGGTATTTTCAAACTGGTCTAGTCTTCATTAACTTAGCCACTATATCTTGAATACTCCATGGCAAGGTGCTATGGGCTGGTGATAACACAAAATAAGTTCCAGAGCTAGTCCTTGCCAACTCTTTTTCCCCAAAAAGTTTAACATCTAATCAGAGAGGTATTGATAACACCACATTAGAGCTACATGAAAGTTTATAAGTTACATTCTCATATACGGGTGGAAGTCGTTTTAATCTCATTTGGCAAATGAAACAAACAAGCATCTGAGGACTGGGCTGACATAAAAAGTTAAGACACATGCAAAAACAGTAGATTTTATCTTCACTATCTGGATTTCAGGCTTCAGGAAAGCTAGTAGTGCTGTTGCACAGAAAACAGTTAGTAAACATCTGTTGAAATGACCTGGGTTCCAGTTCCTGATCTGGAAGTAGCCAAAAGAAAAAACGAAAACTAAACAAATGAAAAATCCTTGCCCTTCCCCTTACACAGAACAGAACCAATACCTGTCATGTTACAACCATTCACCCGATAATGTGAAAAAGAAAAGCATTCACTGATTGATGATTTCTATTCCAATTTTATGAGAAAGAGGTAAATAAGAGTATCTATGTGAGCCTACCAGTAAAATATGAAATTTATACACATATAGATGAAATGCCTATAATCTTATATTTCTATTCCTCATTTACTATTTTTTTTAAACTTTTCAATGTTCTATTTATTTCTGAGAGAGAGAGACAGTGTGAGCAGGGGAGGGTCAGAGAGAGAGGGAGACACAGAATCTGAAGCAGGCTCCAGGCTCTGAGCTGTCAACACAGAGCCTGACGCGGGTCTCAAACCCACAAACTGTGAGATCATGACCTGAGCCGAAGTCGGACACTTAACTGACTGAGCCACCCAGGCGCCCCTTATTTATTTTGCTAATACAAGTAGGGGGGACATCCTACAGAGATGAATTCCAAGGAACACTGTGTTTCTCAGAAAGTAATGGCACTTCAGATCTAGGTTTTTCCAAAACCTAGGCTCAGAAGTCTTCTGATTGAAAAAGAAGGAATATTAGTTCTAGACAAACCCAATATAAAAACTCAAAATCCACTAAACAAAAATGTCAGGATTAAGATTAATAACAGAAAAAACACAGGGATTTCAAATGCATTCGGTGGAGGAAGTTATCTAGAAACATATTACATGCAGAAACAGAGTAAGAATGAGAAGCAAGGTATACGATAATCCCAGATAATTTAGAGGCGAAGCTGAAGAATAATCCAATCATTCCACTGAAGCAGAAGTGATTTCAAGCACTGATTTCTAACTTGATAAGTAGATAACTTATTTGAGGTCAAACTGAACTGTATAAACTGATGTAAGGGAACTATGGAGTATACTTCCAGGTAAAATATTCTGGAAAATAAGATGAGATAAATATTCGTATGCAGAAAAGAATTATACTTAATATCATCAGAACAAAAAGCCACTGCAAATTATTTCCTAGAATTTCTAATTTCAGTTTTATTCAATGAAGTTTCCAGAGTTTTAAAGCTAAATAAATTGAGGACACATAGCTATCTACGTGGTGGAGACAAGATTTGGATTAAGTCAGTCTGTCTACAAGACATATTTTATTTCTACTAAATATACCACCTCAAAGAATCTCAAATTTTAAAGGACCCTGTTAGAGATAATAGTAAAGCATGTCACCATAGTTTAAATAATGCAATAATGACCTGAGTTTCTAATCTTTAAATTGAAACAGAATGAAGTTAAGATCCCCTCTGTCAGCTGATGTCAGTATTCTTAGAATACTTACTTATAATAACAAATGTCGGTTCCCACACGAATCCACCATGGTCTTGCATTTAATGCTTCCTGAACCGAATACATGAGTGGTTGCATACCTTTGACAGAGAGATAGAAGAAGAAGAAGAAGGAGAAGGAGAAGGAGAAGGAGAAGAAGAAAGAAGAGGAGGAGGAGGAAAGGGGAGGAGGAAGAGGAAGAGGAGGAAGAGGAAGAGGAGAAAGAAACAAAAAAGAAAAAAATTCTTTTCAGAGCTTCTGAGTTAAAAATTAATCATGCCATTATAGAAAGCACCAAATGTTCAGGAAAGCTAAAAGAAAATACATTTCAGTTTTTAGTATGTATTAAAAAATGAGATATTTCTTTAAAATCTCCTAAATCAGTCAATGATATGCTTTTAATCCCAATTTACCTAAAATCAGATTGCAACTTAGTGAGTGAAAAGTCATTAAACTGTTTTCTATTACCTTTTCTATATTAGATTTAAAATAGTAAGTAAAATGTATTCCTTAGAACAAGAGAAAGAGCCAAAAATATACAAATAAATAGTATATGATCATAGTTCTAACTCTCCAGGGATCCCTATTTAAACTGAAGTTAAGGGGGAAATGCCACCAAAATGTTAAGACTGTTTTCTTCATCAAACTTCTGCATACAAATATGTGCTTATAGGAAGGAAAAGGTGAAGGGACTATTAACAAAAATAGGATTAAATATATAGCATATTTCCTTGGGTAGTTTCAGAAATATACTCTACATATAAACTTTAATATTATCCAATTTTATAAAATTGTGACTAGGCTTCTAACTAGAATTAATGAAATTCAGATGTCAATTTTAGAAATGTTGACAAGTTTACTGATATCTGATTTGACTTACCTTATTTCTAACTTAAAGATAGAATCATTTTCTTCATTTTCCTGCTACAGAACCAATTTGTTAAACTTAACTATGAGTATTTTAGTGTTTCATAGTCTCTTGGGTTTTGTAATTACATAAACCATATAATTTGTAACTTAAAGTATTTTACCGCCTCTTTTAGTATTTGTATCAGTCACTTCATTTTCTACTTTCATTGTGTTAGAAAACTGACACAACCTCAAAAGTGAGTCTGCATATAGAAGAACATAACTCTGTCTTGTTCATAATTTTAATCAAAATGTTTTGCCATTTGATGCAATATTTGCCATTTTTTTTCATATCAACTGTATCATGTTTAATTAAAAAAATGGTAACACTGAATAATCTCTATGTGCTAGATACTGCTCTATGTATTTTTACAGTGTGTTAATTCATTAAATCTTCACAATAACCCTCTGTGGCAGGTGCTAAGATTACTCCCATAAGTGGAGTTGTTTCTTTCATAATTCTGATTACACTTAAGTGTTTTGATTTATTTTATCAAATGCCTTTTCAGCATCCACTAAGAGAATCGCCTGGCTCCTTTAATCTGTTGATGCAATAAATTATGTTGATAGGTTTCCTATGGTTATCTTCACATTCCAAGAAAAATGCTATTCTTTTACTAGTATGTAATTATATTAGCTAAAATCTCATTTAGAAATTTTATATCTAGGGGTGCCTGGGTAGCTCAGTCAGTTCAGTGTCTGACTTTGGCTCAGGTTGTGATCTCAGTGTTTACGGGCTTGAGTCCTATTTCGAGCTCTGTGTTGGCATCTCGGAACCTGGAGCCTGGTTCCGATCTTATGGCTCTCTGTTTCTGTGCCCCTCTCCTGTTCGTGCTCTGTTTTTCTCAAAAATAAACAAACATGAAAAAAATCAGTTTTTCTATCTAAAAACTGGTCCTTTTTTCAAAAATTGTCTTTACCAAGTATCTGAAACTAATACTAACTTCAGAAACATACACTGAGAAGCTATCCATTATTGATTGGAATAAATAGAAATACAACCTATTTTTTAAAAGGTAAATATAATTCAGCTTAAATACCATCTCGATAAAGCAACTAATACATTTTTAATTTCCTTTTAAAAAGTTATAGTTTGTTCAGAATCTCTACTTATTTTTTTTAAGTTTCTTTATTTTGAGAGAGAGAAAGCGCACACAAGCATACAAGTGGAGAAGGGGCAGAGAGGAGAGAGAGGATCCCAAGAAAGCTCTACACTCTATCCCAGGAACCTTGAGATATGACCTGAGATGAATAAAAAAGTCGGACACTTAACTGACTGAGCCACCCAGACGTCCCAGAATCTCTACTTATTAGTCAATTCTGGCATGTTTTATTTTATTTCTATCATTATCTTCAGCATTTTAAAAAATTCATTCTATTCTTTTTGGTTTATTTTCTTGTTTTTCTACTTTCTTGAGTACTTAGTTCCCTTACTTTCAGTCTTTTTAATTATAAATAATGAAAGTTATTAAAGGCTTTCCCTCCAGATCCCAGTTTTGCTATGTCCCGTAAGTCTATAAAGTGTCCTCTTTTGAAGTACTGTCTACATCAGAGCTGTTCAACTGAACTTCCTACCAGAATGGAAATGTTCTGTATCTGCAACGTCCAAGGGGGCAGCGGCCTGACACATGTGGCTATTAAAGGCAGGGGATGAGGTTAGCACCACCAAAAACTAGAATTTTTCATTTTAAACTAACTTAAATTTAGATAGCCACATGTGTGTGCTAGTCACTACCATACTGGACAGGATGGTTTTACATGATTTGTAATATCAATTTTAAATTTTCAGAGTTTTTTTTTTTTTTTAGGAAGAACTTTACGTTTCCAAGTACCTATTTTTTGTTCAACTTTTTGTTGATTTCCATTAGTATTTTACATCACAGACAATGAAATCTGTAAAATCTTGGAGTTTTTTTTAATCACTCATAAGTTTTGTCTGTAACAAAAAATGTTGAAACTTTTAAATGTTTCATGAACATACAGAAGATGCCTTCTTGTGCTCCTTCTATAAAGCAGAACATAAAAGGTGAAAAACAACAGTACTTATCTTCACATTCTGTAAATACAGCTCACTGCAAAGCCAAGCTACATTACCCACACACACCCAAATAAAGGAGTCCCAGGGTCTAGTTCAAATGAATTTTTCACACACTTCATCAAGCACTCCAACTCATGTGACAGTTTCACTCACATTTGTAACATGCCTGTTTTGAAGTTCTTCTGTTAGACCAGATAAATAGGCCTTCTGCCACATGTGCCCAACATTTCTCACTTTCATAATCATATTGTATCATACTATCTCTTGGAACCCATTTCAATTTGTTTAAGGCCTATTTTCTGGATCCCACCAATTCCAATTCTAACCTGGATGAGCTGCTTTCCAGAAATGCTCCTCAGCCTTCATCCCATTAACGCTGGAACCCCAATCAGGTCCACCGTTTCTCCCACCTCCCATCGCACTCTCAGTCGGCTGCAATACAGCTTCAAATATGTTCTCAAAATGGAATCCTAATGAATCCCAAAATCAAGCTTGTTGGCTATATTATTCAAACTTTCTAGATCGTTATTTATGTTTTGTCTTCTTGATATGTTAAATTCTGAAAGGGGTATTTTAAATTCTCACAACAACTATCTTCTAATTAAGTTGTGTTTCTTGGAGCTTTTGTTCAATCTCTAAAAATGCCCTATGGTTATGGTTGTTGTTGTGTTGTATAAAGGTTTGTGTTCTGCACAGCAAAGGAAATCATCGACACAAAGAAAATGCAGCCTACTAAGTGGGAGAAAACACTTGCACATCATATATTTGATAAGGGGTTAATACCTAAAATATAAGAAGAACTACAACTCAATTAAAAAAAAACAATCTGATTAAAAAATGGACAGCCATAAAAAAGAAAATCTTGCCATCTGCAGCATGCCCCTTGAGGGCATTATGCTAAGTCAAGTAAGTCAGACAAAGACAAATACCAAAATACCATATGATTTCACATGTAGAACCTAAAAAAGAAAAAAATTCATAGAAACAGAGAACAGATTGGTAAGGCAGGAATAAAAGTGGGTGTGGGTAAATGGGTGAAAGTGAGGGAAAGGTAAAAACTGCCAGTTATAAGTTAGTCCTGGGGATGTAATGTACAGCCTAAGGACTATAGTTAATATATAAATACTATGTTTCATAACTGAAAGTGTCTGCTAAGACAGATCTTATAAGTTCTCATTATAAGAAAAAAAATGTATGTGGCAACAGATGTTAACTAAACTTCTCAATAGGATCATTTCACAATATATACAAATATTGAAGCATTATGTTATACATCTGAAACTAACAGAAGGTTATATGTCAATTATACCTCAATTTATTTTTTTTAATTTTTTTAATGTTTTTATTTATTTTTGAGAGAGAGAGAGATAGCGTGAGCAGGAGAAGGACAGATAGAGAGGGAGACACAGAATCCAAAGACAGGCTCCAGACTCTGAGCAAGCTATCAACAGAGAGCCCAACACAGGGCTCAAACCCACAAACCGCGAGATCACAATCTGAGCCGAAGCCAAACGCTTAACTGACTGAGCCACGCTGGTGCCCAATTATACCTCAATTTAAAAAATGTTTGTGATTATTCTACATTTTTAAAAACTGCAACTTATAAATACACAGTATCTATTCAGTGCTTTTGATCCTGAATTTTTCTTTGTCTGGATGGGAATGTAAATTGGTGTCACCTTTACAGACAACAGGCAGGAAGGTCCTTGAAAAATTAAAAATGTAAATACCATATGACCGGCACAATTCCACTTCTGACATTAATATTACCACTTTTGCTGTATTTTATTTGCATTTGCCTAACTTATCTCTGCCCAGTCATTCACTTCCAATTTTTCTTTGTCATTTAATTACCACCCTTCTCACCCACCCCCCACCATTGTGTAAGTTTTTTAGGACATTTCAGTTCACAGTTAATGAGAACGGATCTACATTTCACATCATTGCTTCCATCTTATTTTCTTTCTACTATTTCATGTTTTTTCTTCTTCTTTACCTGTGTATAATTACTGGCTTGGTTGCATTTCTCCACATTTCCTTCTCCATTATTGGAAGCTTTCTGTTGCACTCTTCAATTCACTTCCCATTCTCATCGTTATGATTGACTGGTATTTCTCTGATACTGTATCAATACCTAAGCAATCCCACCAACATAAATTAACTTTCACTTCTCCTATATCACTGCCTTTAAACATTTTTACTTTTAACATACTTTATAAATTCCAAGTCTTCTATCTTGAGGTCTTTTTCCTCATTTACTTTTCTCACAGAGGTTTCAGGGGTAATATATTTTCTGAATTCTACATACGTAAAGTGCAAGGCAGTGACAAACAATTGACAGACTTCACAAAGACAATTGTCTGTCCTCTAGCTTCCCGTGCCACAGACAAGAAGTCGGACACAAATCCACCTTTCTCATGTGCAGAACAACACAGGGATTAAGAGCATGCAGTCTGCAACCACACTACCTGGATTTAAATTCCAACTTCCCCACTTACCCAATGCATGATCCTGGGCAGATTACTAGAGCACTGACACTCTCTTTTTCTCTTCTGTAAAATAGGTTCTGTTGTATGGATTAAGAGTGCCACGTGCGTTAGCACTTAGAACAAGGGCTGGCACACAGTAAATATTCAATAAATGTTAGCTGCTGTTAATATTATCATTATTTAAGTAACCAGTGCTTTTAAAGTGGAAGTATGTTAAGATTTTGTCTTTATATTTGAAACTCAGGTATTTCACTGGTACACATACCAGATTCCTATCTTCTTTATTTCTTCCTAGGATTCACTGAGCCATTTTAATCTGAAACTTGAAGCTCCTCCAGGCAGTTGAACATCTGAGTCTTGATTTTGGTTCAGGTCAGGATCCAAGGTCATAGGATCTATGCATGAAGCCTGCTTAAGACTCACTCTCTCGGGGCACCTGGGTGGCTCAGTTAAGTGTCCAACTCTTGATTTTCGGCTCACGTCATGATCTTGCGATTCAAGTCCCACATGGGGATCTGCAGTGAGAGCACAGAACCTCCTTGGGACTCTCTGTCTCCTGTCTCCTTCTCTCTCTGCCCCTTCCCCAATAGTGTTCTCTCTCTCTCTCTCTCTCTCAAAATAAAAGGATTCTCTCTCTTCTGTCCCTCTTCCAGCTCACCCCCTCTCTCTCTAAAAAGAAAAAAAAGGGGTAAAAAAGGAAACTTCAAACTCCTCTAGACACACAAAACACATAATAATGGTAAACTATAGTAAGGTTCCAGCTGAAGTCAATGGCACATTAGATTTACTGAAGTGCTCTAATTTTATAAAAGACAATGTATTCTATTACTTTTTAAATGATACTTAATTCTGGTCACAATGGAAGAGTGACACTTTAAAATTCTAACTATCATAAAAACCATCTGAACCAAAGAGATTGCCCTACTAAGAACCAATCAAATGAGGTGAATCAGACTGAATATATTACAACCTACTCCACCTGACATTTTGGCTATATTTGAGTAATTGATATTGTCATTAGCCAAAGGATAAACCTTTATATATACAAAAAATATGCTAAGAACTGTCAATCTGGTCACTTGAATACAGACTATCAAAATATTAAATTGCCACAGTGAAGCCAAAATCCAATGGCAGTGACTTCTAATAATATCTAAGTAAAGGCCAAAGTCGTATTAAGTAGATGGTCAATAACAAGTACAGATACAAAAAAAAGACAAGGTATTTTAGTCCCCAATCATCAAATGTATTACGAATCACAGATTCATGAAATTTTCAAGTTGAAGCTAATACTGTCATTGAACAAGGAAGGGGGACAAGAAAAGTTTAAAATGGAACTCAAATAACCTAAAGGCACCTATCACAAGTTGCACACCTTATCTGGACTCAGTGACTCTATGGAGAAAAAAATACATGCTTATTATATGGCTAGTACAACAGCAGAGATTTGTACTAAAAATAGGAAGATCAGATTGTTGGTCTAGTAGATAATGGTAGCCGCTTGAGTCTGCATCTCCACACACATCCTTACCACCAAAATGTAAATACACAAATTCAACAAGCAGCACAAATAAAACCCAGGCTTTCAGCATTACTAAAAGACAGAATATAACAAACTTTAAATTACCTGTATGTATAAATATGGGTAAACATACATCAGGCAAATGGAAACAAAGTAGGAGTTGAAATCCTGAGATCAAAGTCAATTTCAGGCCAAAAAATAATAAATGAGACAAAAAAGGAACTTTATAAAGGTGACCAATCACAGTAAAATATAATAACAACCAGTATCTATGTACCAGATAAGACCAATCTCCTAAGTAAAGCGAACTACAGAATACAGAAGACAGAAACATACTATCTATAGTAGAGTAACACGTCACTCTAGGTACACCACAAACCAAAGGAACAAAAATAAAGAAATGCACGCAGAAGATCTAAAGAACCTAAGAAGGCAGATCTTAAATACAGAACACTGCATCCTGTATATATACAGAATGTCTAAGATACACCTTCTAAGAACATGTGAAATAGTCACAAAATAGGTCACATATTAGATTAAAAGGAAATGTCAGAAGTTCCATAAAAGAGAAATACTAACCAACAAAACTGTCTAACCACCATGTAATAAAACTAGAAACTAAAAACAAAATAAACACTTGGGGCATTGGATGGCTCAGTCAGTTAAGCATCCAACTCTTGACATGCTCGGGTCATGATCTCACTGTTGTGAGATTGAGCCCTGGGTCGGGCTCCACACTCAAGCCTGCTGGAGATTCTCTTTTTCACTCTTCCCTCCCCCACTCATGTGTGTGCACTCTCTTTCTCTCAAAATAAATGAGTAAACATTAAAAAAATACTAATAAAACAAAATGAACACAGACAAGGAAGGACACAACATGTAGGGGGGTGGGAAGAAAGGCTGACTTGGATGTCAGACTCTGAATGAAGTGAGGAGGGCATCTGTCCAAAAAGGCAGCAGAAAGATTGTAACATACACTGGAACTAATCAAGAATTAAATATATTAAGGATAAGGGAAACCCACATTCTCCATGTTGAAGAAGGGTGTTGTAAATATAGGTTAAAAAAAAAAAACAGAATAAGGACTGTGGAATTGAAGGCATCAGTGTGACCTCCTAGAGATTGTGTGGGAGTGTGTGTGCACATAACACATACACACAAACATAAACACATACATACATATAGAGAAACCACTACAAACGAAAACTTCTATATAAATATTTGTCTACACAAACATACAGTTCTCAGCTCTGTCTACTTAGAGGTCCAATAACAATGTGCATACTATGCATACAGACCTTGGTTTTTAAATACCATTCATCACTAAAACAAACCAGGGCTCTTCCAAGAAATGACGGATACCAGGCTAGGTCAGGAAAAGGCAAGATGCACCGTGAGTATGTATGCCAAAAAGGCAAGGATGCCCAGACAGGATGACTGGGATATGTCAAAGGGACACCGAAGCCAGTACGGAAAGGATCCCACTGGTTGAATCTTGGGCAATTTGAGCATAAAAATATATAATAATAGCAACTAATGACAACCTAATAAGTAAAACAGGAAACCAATTCTGGACTTATATTAACATATTAAAAGTTTGATAAGGAAAAAGATATTTACATAGTTTCAAAGTACCTCAACCTAAAATACTTTATTAATTACAAAGAGAAAAAGAGTAACTTTACAACAGAAAAGCCTAGCAGACTCCAACTTAATCAAGTGATAAAATTATAATTATTAGTAATGGGACAAACAAAATCTGGGATGTCACCAGAGTACAATATCACTTCTATAATATTCCTGCCACAGATACCTAACTTGAATGGAATCATGAGGAACAAGAGGAAACTCCAAACTGAGAACCACTCTACAGAATAGGAGTTCTACAATTTTCAAAAGTATTTAGTCATGAATGTTTAAGCCTGTAAAACTGCTCCTGACTAAAAGAGTTTAGACACTTGACAACTAAATACACATGGTTTGAGCACAATTCTCTTGCTATTAAGGAGATTATTGAGAAAATGGGTGAAACTCAAACAAAGAGTCTATGGATTAGATAGAATTCACATATCAATTATAATTTTCTGATGTTGGTGGTTATATACCAAAAAATCCCACTGTTTTTAGAAAATATGCTAAAAGTATTCTAGGGTGATGAGGCATCATTTCAGATCCTCAACATCTGGAGTAAGTGTGTAACTTTTCTATGAATTTGAAATTATTTCAAAATAAAATATTCAGAAAAAGCTGATGATCATATATCAAACTAGAATCTTCTTGACATATATTTTGTGCATGTTCACTTTATGTTCCTAATGGGATCTTCATAGTTCATCCATCCATTGCCTTATTCATTTAACAAATGTTTACTGAACATCCATTAAATCCCATAGTGTAAATACGGCAGTCAGCAACAGTGACACTGTCCCTGATCACATGGTATGTATAAACAAGGGGGAGGGGGCAGGAGAGATTAATCAGCTACACTTATAAAAAACCTAAAACTGTTATGAGGACCCCAAAGGAAAAAATTACAAGGAACATTTATCAAGGAGACTCATCCAGCCTGAGGAGTCAGGAAGACTTCCTTAGTCAACATATAGCTCAGCTCAACTAACAGGGGCAAGGTGGGGATGCTACAGACTAGATTCCAAAATCCTATTCTGTTACATGATTCCACACATGTTCAGTTTAGGTACAGAGGTGGTTAAAAATGTTCATATCTGGGAGACATGGCTGAGGGGAGGAGCAGGGAGAAGGAGGGATTGGGGGGTAGGGTGAGAAACAGAGTGCAAAAGTGCCAGGGAGGGAAGGAGCTTGCAAGTTCCAAGTTACTAAAATGCAATACTGCCATCTAGTGGTAATTTGAGCAAACTCCTTTCAAGTAATGGGGTGTGTGTGTGAGAAAAGAACTGGATTACTGAAGATATATTATACAGTGATATAAATTCTCAAATAAAATTCACAAATTAAGATTGTTTACTTGTGAGAAAACTAACAGAATCACCTAAAATATTCCCAGGAAAAGGGCAACTTGAGAAACAAAAACAATAGTAATTCTGCCCCTTTTGGGGGCATTGTCAAAGAAGAAGACATATTTTGCTTAGAAGAAGACATATTTGCTTAGAAGCCAACACTAAAACCCAAACCAGGATGTCCCAATCAAAAAAAAAAAAAAGAAAGAAAAGAAAAATAATCAATTAAAATTAATATTACTTCCTAATTGCAATCATGTATGGCAATTAAAAAATCCTTCCAGCTGAACAAGAGTCTACTGCAAATATTTTGTCATCAGTAGCATCCCTGAAGTGAATTCAAAAGTCAACTGATAACATCAACTAAATAGCTATTTGCAGTTTCTTAAGATGCTGAATTCCAGTTTACTAAAATATTAGTCCCTTCCTTCTTCTACTGATGTTAAGACGAACCAAGATTTCCTTTTGTTGTACTAACTTCACAAACCTAATGACAGAGTTTCACTTAAAAAAACTACATCTTCCTAAGAGCTCATTTCACAGCTATAACTACTTACAAGTATATGGAAATAAAACCACAAGAGACCACTTCTTGTCAAGATTTGGGAAAATCTCTACTAAGCTTAAGGCAGATGGAACAGTACTGAGAAAAATCCAATGCAGAATATGCCTCATGCTTTATTTCTTTATATACATATTTTAGATTTTCATTTCCACAATGAAAAAAAATGTTGCATTATATCTCAGAGTCCCTTAAAGAGTAACAGATAAAACAATAAAGAAGCACAAAACTAGAAAGCATTAAAAAAAAAAACAACGTATCAATTATAAAAGGATTTTAAGTTGAAAGCATGTTAAAGACAAGGGCCAAACAACAAAATGCAACCTCTATTTATAAGAAACAAAGATATATCAAGCAAATTTAAACCAAAACATTCTAAAAATAGAATTCAAGTCTAAAGATACTGAAGTATGATTATTTTATACTGTTAAACAGTATATACAAAATGAATATGGAAAAATTATAAACTATGTGTCAAATAATGTTGCATAAATAGAAAAAATATATGTTTTTGCAAATGAGGCCTGGACCAAAACACAACAGAACTGAAAGACAATTTTTTAAGCTAGAGAGGGTAAAAAAAAAAATAAGGACACAGAAAACTGAATAAATGGATTTACAACACTAAACTAACAATGTATATGAAATTACATTTCCAGCAGAGAATACATATTATTTTCCAAGTGCCCATGAAAACAAAAACTTACCAGATACTAAGCCTAAAAAAAAATATTCGAAATCATAAATTTTATAAGTATGTGAACAAAATTCATTAAAATTTGAAAGTCATGAGAAAAATCTTAATCAAGTTAATCTAACCAATTATGAATATAACCAATGTCTTCCTAAATAATTCCTGCACCAAAAAGGATACCCACACTACATACAACTAGAGGCAATCTACAGAATAACATGGAGTCTTAATATTAAAATCTAGAGGGGAAGGGGATACAAAGTAAATTATAATTAAGAGCAAATTCACACCCTAAATGCTTGATCTTCAAACAAAAATAAATTTAGGTAAACAAACTAGAAGTTAAAAAGAACTGTGTACTTTGCAAGCACACGTACTGCAGACATCATAGAGAAATCCTGCCAGTGAGTTCAGAAAGTCTCAGTGTCACTTATATAATAAAATATAAATTATCAAGTTTGCCACAGTAAGACATAGAAAACTAGACTATACTAAGTCACAGAAATCTGAAGAAGTTACCCAGACTCTCCTTCTCCCGCCCAAAAAGAAGCACACAGACAGTTCTAGAGGTGCATACTTTTCCAACTTTCATGAAGACATGTAAATGCTATTTAAGCTGCTCCAGAACACAGGGTGGGAAAATAAAAGCTTTTTTATTTAAGTCCTCAAAGTTAGCATCAGTTTGTTTCCAAAACTGGACAAAGACAACCCTCCAAAAAAGAAAACGACTTGTCTAACCCACTACCAATGACGTAAAGCCTTTACAGAAAATACTAACAAATCAAAAATAGTTGTATATTAGATTAACTCCCATGCAAAGTAGATTTATTTCTGAAACCCAAGGATGATTTGATATTAGAAACATTAATGCAATACAGCACATTAATATCACATCACATTAATAAATACAAAAATAAAATACTTTTAGTTTTTAAAACTTAGTGAAAATAGAAATTCTTTTCTAATTTTTTTAATTTCTGGGAGACAACATGAGCAGGGGAGGGCTACAGAGAGAGGGAGACAGAGAATCAGAGGCAGGCTCCAGGCTCTGAGCTGTCAGCACAGAGCCTGACGCAGGGCTTGAACCCAGAAACCAAGAGATCATGACCTGAACCAAAGCCAAAGCCTGATGCCTAACCGACTGAGTCACCCAGATGCCCCAAAATATAAATTCCTTACTGTAAGAATCTGTGTCTCAAAAAAAGAGCTAGTGTATTGAATGTAAAATACTAGCAGGATCCACATTAGAGTCAAAATAAAACAAGGATGCTCAATGTCTCCGTTATATTTTAAACAGTCTCAAAATTATATCCAACAGCTACAAAACAATGAAAGATACACAATATTTCACTACGGATAAGGAAAATTTCTAGGGACATACCAAGAAAATCTGCAGTATCAGTTGACAAACTCTGAAAACTAGTAAGAACCTTCAGTATGGAGGTTGATTTTCAAAGTGAACATATAGAACTTGACAGCTTTCTTAATTACAAATAATAACAAACCTGAAAATAGGGACCAATCTTTCAAAACAGACACCAAAAAAATACATAAAATACTTAAGAATGGAAGTAAATAAAAATGAACAGAACTAACAAAAAGAAAACTAGGGGTGCCTGAGTGGCTTAGTCAGTTAAGTGTCCAACTCTTGATTTCAGCTCAGGTCATGATATCACAGTTCAGGGGTTTGAACCCACATCCGGCTCTGTGCTGACAGCATGAAGCTGCTTGGGATTCTGTCTCCCTCTCTCTCTGCCCCTCCCTCACTTGCTCTCACACACTCTCTCAAAATAAATAAATAAATAAATAAATTTAAAAAATTATTAGAAAAAAAGAAAACTAAAAACTTAGGTGAGAGCTGAAGAAAAGAAATAAACAAATTTATACACCATGTTCCTAAGCAGTAAGACTTAATATAAAAAATTCAATTTCTCTCAGATTATTCTACAAGTTCAATGCAATGGAAATCTTGTGGAACTTAATAAAACTATCCTGAATAATATTTGGAATAAACTATTCTGGAAAAATAGGTAGAAAAATTCAATTGTTTTTGAAAAAGACTACAGGATGTTAAGCTGTATTATAAAGTCAGTTACACAACAAAGGATGTTACACTAGACAGAAAGGTCAGGATCATTAAAATCAAGCTGTACTAGATCAACAAGCAGCCTCCCCACAAAATGCTGGTCCACAGCTTCTGAGAACTGTGTTGTTTCAAACCAGAAGGGACAAATAATATGACTAGAAGGTCAGAGTAATTCAACCCAAATTCAAAAAGTCAGGAACTAAGAGTAATAGTGATACCTTATCAACCAGCTTGCAATATGTTTTTGCTAACCAGAGCATTTTCTAGATAAGTTACCACAGAGCAACCATGCACAATGTCTTCCAAGTGATGTTTCCACCCCTTCTTTTACTAGCGGGTCAGGAACGCAGTTTGCAAATGAGGTATAAATGTAAATATTTAACAAATAACTCAATTTATCAACATATTAAAACTCTTTGGAGAAAGAATGGGTTCAGTGTAGCTGCTTAACAACTAACAACAGGATTAAGTTAGGCCCCAAATTCACAGAATTTACCAAAATATATCCTGGATGGATTAAGTTAAATATACACACTGAAAGCATATTATCAAATGTACTTCAAAAAGGCTGAAATAATTTAACACTCCTACCAGCATAATAAGTATCCTTTTCTCTAGTTTTCAGCAACATATGTTCATTTTCTTTGAGAAATTCTACTTGGAGGAATTTATGGCAAAGCAATAATCAGAAACATATACAAATAATTAAGAATATCAACTGCAGCACAGCTTATAATTTTGAAATGCTGTAAAAGACTTAAAATCCCTAACTGTACATTACTTAGTAGAATGTTATATAAACATTAGTAATGATGTCACTGAAAATACTCAATGACAGTTTTGAGTGAGTTTTCATACTCTAACCCCAATCTATAAAAGGATAAAATTTCATTTTAAAATTATGTGAATGTAAGTTTAAGGATAACAAAATGCTAATTAGTGAATCTTCTCCCCTGCCTACATTTTTCTCTAAACAATTTTTAATTTACCAAATCCCCACATTAAAGATCCACTGCTTGATTATCAGAAAAATAAACATATTTACAGCTGGCAGACAGGGAAATCCCACTTCTGTAGATTTATAACTAAATTTGTAACTAAAATTATACACACAAATATTTTGTACAATAATGTTGATCTCAGCATTATTTAAAATAGAAAATAATTAGATACAACTTAAATGTACAGCAAAGAAAGATTTGGATAAATAAGTTACAGTGCCTCTGTAGGATGTCCATTAAACTGTTTCAGAGAACTATTTCATGACAAGAAAAAATGTTAACAATAGGATGTTTGGTTAGCATACAGACTGTGAAACTGCATGGGTTACAAGGCTTCTTTTTAAAAAATAAATATGGAATTATATATATGTGGGAATCATATATTGCCATATAAAAAAGGCTGGATGGACACCACCATATTAAAGTGGCTATCTCTGGATGATGCACTGTTGATGGTTTTAATTTTCTTAACACCATTGTGTTACCCAAATTCCCTATAAATTGCATCTGGAAAGTGTGATAAACATACAAAAGTACCCAAACGGCAAGGGCTAAGGAGCAGGGGAAATTTTAAAACAAACCAGCCATCTGTCCCATTGCTCTGATTTGGTTTCAGTTACAGAATTTTATTTATTTTAAACTTAAAATGACACTAAAGGAAGAGATTATTTTATTTCTCACATGGAAGTATTGATTTAAAAAAACAGTGGCGCCTGGGTGGTTCAGTTGGTTAAGAAGCCAACTTCAGCTCAGGTCATGATCTCACGGTCCACAGGTTTGAGCCCCACTTCCGGCTCTGTGCTGACAGCTCAGATTCTGTGTCTCCCTCTCTCTCTGCCCCTCCTCTGCTTGTGCTCTGCCTTTCCTTCTCTTTATCTTGCTCTCAAAAATAAAAAATATTAAAATTTTTTAATTTAAAAAAATAGAGAAACACTGCTTTATAATGTGTTTAATTTTAAAAATTAAAATACTTAATAAAGTTTAAAGTAGTAAGGGTAGTATTTTATAAAAGTGAATAAATAAATGTAGTTGTAAAGCTGTCATCCACCTGCTGCACTACAACTTGAAAATTATACTGGCTATCATTTCAGGAATAAACAGGCTTCTATATTTATATACTCTTCAGGAGCACCCAAAATAGAAACATAGTTCCATTTAAGTAACTGTCATTTCCTCTTCTAAAATATTATGTCAGCATTATACTTACTTACAAGTTAAATAAGGAAAACATGAAATTCTTTAATTTTTGTACTATTATTCTGAATGAGTTTCAAATAAGGTAATTTTTAAAAATTATATTCAGGTTTTAAGGTCAAAAATAGGTCAAAAAATTTTTGTAAGAAATACAATATTCAATGATTACTAGTTAGGTTCCCAAATAACAAAAATTAAAAAGATGTGAAATAGATTTTATCAAGAATATTCACACCACTGTTCATGCAAAATATAAGCACTGACTCCTTGGTCAAAATATATTTAAAATGCACCGTTTAAAATTAGATTACTTAAAACATCTAAAAACTTTAAATAATTTTATAACTGACCTAGATATTATGCTATGTAATCTTCCTGTAATTACTGCATTAGTGAATCTGATGAAAGCTTTCATCCAATACATGTAATCATCTAGAGTATAAAATTTCCTATTTCCCACATAAATAATGACAACTGAGAACAACAGCTGCTTCAATTCTTGAAAGCTCTAATTCTAAGAAATGTCCCTTAAAAACCATCATCATATTCATACCTTTAACAACTTAAATACTTTTGCTGATACACACACTAGAGTTTTTAAAAAATTGTTTCATGAGAAAAACAAAACCAATGAAACAAAAAGCTGGTTCTTTGAAAAGGTCAATCAAATTGACAAAAGTCAATAGAACTGACAATTCTAGGAGGACTAAGAAAGGAAAACAAAGAGAAAACACAAAGTACTAGTACCAGAAATGAAGCTGGGGTGTCACCATGGACCCTGCAGACCTAAAAAGGACAGTAAGGGAACATGGTGACCAACTCTACACACACATTTCACAATTCAGAAGAAATGGATCTCTTCGTAAAAGGCACAAACTACAACTATACCACAACTCACTCAGGAGAGAATAATCTGAACAGCCCTACAACTATTAAAGAAATTTATTTTGTAATGTAAAGACTATCAAAAGGGGCATCTGGGTGACTCAATAGGTTGAGTGTCACACTTTAGCTCAGGTCATTATCTCACAGTTCATGGGTTTGAGCCCCCCATCGGGCTCTCTGCTGTCAGTACAGGGCCTGCTTTGGATCCTCTGTTTCCCTCTCTTTCTGCCTATCCCCTGGTCACACACAATCTCTCTCTCTCAAATAAATAGTTACAAAAAATAAAAATAAAGACTATAAAAAAAGAAATCCTTTCAGACCCAGATGGTTTCATTCGAGAATTCTACCAAATGTTTTAGAATTCATATCAAATTTGGGGTGCCTGGGGGCCAACTGGTTAAGCGTCCAACTTTCAATTATGGCTCAGATCATGATCTCCCTGTTTGCAAGATGGAGGCCCACGTCAGGCTCTACACTAAGCACAGAGCCTGCTTGGGATTCTCTCTCGCCCTCTCTCTCTGCCCTTCCCTCCATCCCCACCCCAAAATAAATAAACTTAAAAAAAAAAGAGCACCAAATCTACACAGGATCTTCCAGAAAATAAGATAAGATGATGAGGGAACACTTTCCAACCCATTTTATGAGGTCAGTATTACCACGATACCAAAACCAGATATAGTACCAAAACCAAACCAAACCAAACCAAAAACAAACAAACAACTATAGCTCAATATCCCTCCTGAACATGTAAAAACAAATTTCTTAACAAAACTTTAGCAACTATATACAATGACCAAGTGGGGTTTATTCCACAGATTAAAAAAATGCTGGTTCAATATTCAAAACTCAATCAGTGTAATAACACCATATTAACAGTCTACAGAAGATCACATGATCAAATCAATTGATGCAGACAAAACATGACAAAGTTCTACACCCACTCATGATAAAAAAAAATTCTCAGCAAAGTAGTAATAGAAATAAATCTCCTCAATTACATCTTAAAATTTACATAAAATGACCGCTAACATCATACTGAAAGGTGACCAATAAAAGAGTAGCACAGGCTTTATGGTGATGGAAGCATTCTGTAACTTGATTGTGGTGACGATTTTAAGAATCTACAAATGTAATAGAATGGCATGAAACTCTGTGCCCACACTGTACCAATGTCAAATCCTGACTCTGAGATGATACTATAGTTACAGAAATTCAGTGAAGAGAAAATGAGAACTTTCTGGAACTTCCATTATATATATATATATATATAATTGTTTTCTAGATGAAAAGACACTGAAAACTTAATTTTAAGCAGGATAAGTAATAAATCTTTAGCTGTATTTAATTTGGATGAAATCAAAGATACTCTACATTTTGAAGGGCTTTTCACCAACAAAGCAATGCTCAGTTTATTTCAATTTTGCATTAAGTATATGAATTTTGAGAACTAGAGAAAACAAAAGAAAATGAACCTTTTTTAAACATGTTAATAATCAGGAAAAAAAAAAAACGCCTTATGTCCTACAGTTACAATGCCTGCATATCTTCTAAACTGGGGGGAAAAACATGTCTTACCATAATTAAATTGACTGTTGGATTTTTCACAGTTAATGATGTTAAACCTGTAAGCAACACCCGGTCGCATTCCACTGACTTCAAAGTAAAACCACTGATGATAATGATTGCTATTTATGTCTGAGTTCAGAATAAGATCATATTCATTTCTGAAAGTAGAAAATAAAGAAATATGATTAAAATTAAGGAAATATCTGTGTACAGACAAAAAGAAAATTTTAAATGACTTACTTTCTAATTTGAATTACTTTGCGCAGATTCCCAGATTCAAATTTGGAGTTAAACTTCAAAATATCTCCTTCTTCTGGAATAGCAAAACTAAATAAAAATTTTAAAGTATTATAAAATACACTGCATGTAAATAGGTAAACAAAAAATTTAAAATAAAACTACCCTACAAATTAAAAATATACCCTATTGCCACCTCCCCCTCCTCTTTATTTTTAAACCAAAGAACACAACAAACACAAACTCTGGTTAACATTTATAGATTTAAAAGAATCACAATTACAAGTAGAGACTGAATATTAGTCACAAATAAGAAATTTTGCCTCACAAAATAATGTTATTCCTAAATATTAATAATCAAATAAAAAGACTAGATGTATTTTTAAAAAGGCATATGACTTGTACTGAGTAGTAATAATTTTAATTAAACTATGCAGTTCTCAGATTAAATTTGCAGAGCTATATTAGATATAGATATAGCTTATTTAATAGTGCCAAGAAGGTGAAAGTACTCTCTTCACTCTACATATTCACCACTTTAGTATTTACCGAATGCTTCTTAGGTACCAGATTCGGTTTCAGTTGTCTGTCTGTCTGTTTCTCTGATTAAACACAAATTTTTGCTCTTCTGGAGCTTACAATGTTAGATTACAATGTTAGAGGGAAACTCAGACTCTAAGAAGCTCAATGACTTTGTTCTAAGTCATTTCAATTAGAAATAGCAATGGTATGTATGCCATACTCAGGGTTCCTGAGTTCTGTTTGCACCACATCTGCCTGATCTGACACAGAATTATAAGCACTGAAATAACTGAGATATTTTCAATAAGTAGATTTGGTTTTCATTTTTAAAAATATTATTTCCAATTGAGTCATTAACTTTGACATGCTTTTACCCTTATTTCTTTACCTTTAAAGATAAGGATCTTTAAAAAGTGTTTTCTTTCCTCCAAAAAGACCCGTAAGATCTGAAATGTCCATCAAAATATTAGAATGTTGAGAGAGGGAGGAAACCCCTTGAGGGCTAATTACATTTCTTGTACAAGGAGGCAAATGACTAAATAATAGTCACATTCATCATTTCTAATTTTCACTTATTTACTTATATTTAAACCTTAAAATGTGATGATACTAGTGATAGCCCTAAATTGTGAATAACATTTCATCAAGTATCATAAACAAATGGTTTCAAAGATGAGGAGAGTAATATAAAGGATTGGTGCACGCTTTAAGCCGTAAGATGTGACGAAGAGTAGTGGGGACTATGGAGAAATCAGCAAGCACATGTTCCTTCTTTTTTTTTTTTAAGGGATGGTAATTTGCTGTCCAAAGAAAATGAAGGCTCAATATTATAGGACAAAATTGCAGCAATTCATGTGACATTTCCACTCTCTCAAATGGAGGTAATTTCATATTTTTTTTAAAACACAGCATCAGTTTGTGACCTTTCCCTTATTGAACCCATTAGGCCCACCTAAGAACAAACAAAAGCCTGTGATACATTCAATTTAACATGATTTGCTATTACATTACCATTACATCCCTGTTAAAAGATGAAAAGATAGCAAGGGCAAACGAGGTGGAAGTTAGCTATATTTTTTTCTTTTAAAATAACACTGAAATTTTAGAGTACTAATAAAACTAAAAACAACAACAGACTTACTTTGGGTTATCTAAGTCATATACCACTCGATCTATGATATCACTCTGATGTATTAACCTCTCAATATCTTGGGCAATTTTTGTCCTGAAATCATAAAAGAGAAGCATGACCACCAAAATTCATTATTATACACCAAGGCACAATTTTTTCCAAAATAAGTTTGGGATGAAAAAGTGTAAAAGGATAAAACTTTCTTGTGCTCGCCTCGGCAGCACATATGCTAAAAGGATAAAACTTTCTTAAAATAATCATTCCTCTATATATTTTGTACACATAAAAATAATCAATATGTCACAAGACAAATACCAGTATTATTAAAGCCCGAATTCTAGAAAATAACCATGTAGAATACAGCTACAAGCCTAATAGCTTAAAATAAATCTTGAGGGGTATCTGGGTGGCTCAGACGGTTAAGCGTCTGACTCTTGGTTTCGGCTCAGGTCATGATCTCACAGTTTCATGGGCTCGAGCCCCACATCAGGCACTGCACTAGCAGTGCAGAGCCTGCTTGGGATTTTCTCTCTTTCTCTGCCCCTCCCCAACTCGAGCGGTCTCTGTCTCTCTCAAATTAAATAAATAAACTTTATTTAAAAATATTGAATGTCTATTTATGACTTTCAACATAAAAATGGTAACAAGCCACTCTCTAGTTGAGAAGCAAATAATTTTACATACATAAAAATAGCATTATTAGCAGCAGTAAAGATCTAAAAAAGCCAGAAATTATATATGGAGATTTTTAAAACCCACCATTGCTGGAATTTTGCTAAAATGCAACTGGCAACAAGCCTGCATATTCCTCAGAATCTATGCTCTCTTCTGTGAATGGAGAGGAAATGTGGAGGAGAGAGGGACACTTGTGTCAGGAGGCAGATCGTGGACCTTGCACCTCCAGGATTCTCTAAGGCCTGATCTCCCAGAAATCAGTCCAATGAAATGGTCACCAACTAAATGGAAAATTCCTAAAATCCCACCACTATCCTAGAAAAGTGGGCCACAGACAGACCTCACAATCTTCCCTGTCCATAATTAAGCCAAGAAAGGCAACAATCACTAAAAGTGGCACCAAACTGCAACCAAACCAGAACACATGTGAATCATAAAGCCAGGTGCCTGGAACTCCAGGTAGACTGGCCACAAAACTCATACCGGGAAGATGCCTACTGCTGTTAATAGTCACAGTATCACTTACCATATTATCACTTACTTTTTTTTTTTTTTTGAGAGAGAGACAGAGACAGCTTGAGCGTGGGAGGGGCAGGGAGAGAACGAGAGAGAGAGACTCTCAAACAGGCTTGGCACTGGCAGCACAGAGCCCGATGTGGGGCTCGAACTCGTGAAACAGTGAGAATCATGGCCTGAGCCAAAATTGAGAGTTGGATGCTTAAGCGACTGAGGCACCTAGGGACCTCTATCATTTATTCTTAAAGAGGAAGTCGATTATATGAACAGATTTAAATTTCAAGTTTGTCTGTTTCAGCTAAAGATTGGTAATACAGATTAGAACTGTGGTTTATTGATTTATTGTTAGAGCGAGAAAATTTGCCAAAATGATTATAATAAAATCTTAAAAATACACTAAACACTGAAAGTCTCCTGAACTTCACATAGATGTGAAACTAGTCTCACCAAGGTACTTCTTTGTGATTAAGGAGTATTAACTCTCATATAGTTCAGAATTATCTCTAACAATATCAGTATAATTTTTACTTCAGAATAAGCTAAGAACCTACTCTGACAAAAAACTAGAAGTTGTCAGGAAAATATTAAATGGTATGATAGTTAAACACAGGAAAAGAATTAAAGAAGTACAACTCTAAATTTATTTTTAGTTTTATTCTACAAAAAATAACTCTTCACTGACAAGCAGTCTATCAAGACAAAGACCCAGTATCAAAGGATAATAATATAAATCCTTGATTTACATTCAATGTCATAACTTTCAAATGCCAAATTCTTTCTAAAGAAACATTTTTAAAAAGCTATTATAATAATAAAGTCCAAAATTTATATCACCCAGACCTTTGACAATAAAAGAGATAGCACTCACATGTATTCAGATATACCATACCAAAAAAAATGTGAATATTCAAGTATGGGTGAATGACTAAATAAATCCTAATTATAGCTATTTGTCAGAAAACATCCATTTGTCAGAATAATTTATTAAATAAGGCTGAAACATACCACAACTGTGCAAAAATTAACACTTCCTAAAGTTTGGGTTTTTTTTTTTTTTTTTTAAAGGAAAATGGTATTAACAGACTGATACAACCGCTCAATCCTACAGTAGTGCTCCGTAATATAACAGGGTCAGAAGGGCAGGGCCAGCCGCAGGTTGGCCAGGTGCAGCCGCGAGCTCTTTGATAGTGTTGTGGAAAACTGCAGAGCCCAGGCTCTGTCCGGCCTATAAAAAACACTTAATATTAAGTTATCTGCTGCTCCTACTAAGATTTCTACTATTGTCTCCATTCCATAAGTACTTGGGTTTTCCCTGAGCCATTCTAAACTTAATATAAAGAAATCCAGTGTTTTGCTTTCCTTATTTTGCTTTCACCACAATTCTTTCACCTATATTTCAAAAGTTTCTGGACAGGCAATATATTGACATGGAGCAAAAAATCATATGCTACATAAAAGTATAAAATGGAGACTCTCACTTTCCATACAAGCCATATTCTCTATTCATCCAGTTAACTACTTTTATTACTCTCCCTTCACAAGCATTTTACAGCTTTTTTCATCAGTGCATAAAGATCTTTTTTTAATCACTGTATAGTATTCATAGATAAGATATACCCTAATTTATTTAACTAGTCTGATTGGTGGGCACGATGCCATAACAAAAAACTTTCAACCCCATTTTACAGATGTTCAAATTATGTGTGTGTATAATGTATATAAATTATCAATTCCTAGATGTGGGATTACTGTGTCAAAGGAAATAAGTACTATTAATCTTGACAGACCCTATCAGGATGCCCTCCATCAGAGGTACTATCAATTTGCAATCCCATTATTAATGTATAAGAGAGCCTGTTTATCCACAGCCTCATCAGTAGAATGTGCTATCAAACTTCTAAATTTTAGGTAATTTGATATGTGGGAAATGGTATCTCAGTACAGTTTCTTTTGTTTTGAGAGAAGGTGAACATATTCCTGTGACTAAGAGTTACTGTATTTCTATGGCGTATTTTTCCTTTTATTTTGATAGAAGTATTTTTTAAAATACCTTAAATGCTTTTTAAAACAATGCAATACGGACTATATTTTACAATAAAATGCAGCTAGATAACTTTTTAAAAACATACAGAAAAATGGAAAGTAATATCAAAATGCTAAAAGTTATTACCTCTGAGGAATGAGGCAGAGTGTCCTTTCTTCTTCTACTTTTTCTCATGTTCTAATTTTATGGAATATAAAAACAGGAAAAATGTACCCAAAAATGATAAACATATTTTAAACTCTAAGAGATCAGTTTCATTTTAATTTGTAAGCCAACTTAAGCCAAAGATATGGATTCAAGTAATCATCAGTCTGTGATTACAATTTAAAAAATTTTAGTATTTTTAAAAAATTTATATCCAAGTTAATTAGCATATAGTGCAATAATGATTTCAGGAGTAGAATCCAGTGATTCATCCCCTACATATAACAAACACCTAGTGCTCATTCCAGCAAGTGTCTTCCTTAATGCCCTTGTCCATTTAGCCAATCCCCCCACCCACAACACCTACAGCAATCCTGTTTGTTCTCTATATTTAAGTCTCTTATGTTTTCCTTCTCCCTGTTTTTATATTGTTTTTGCTTCCCTTCCCTATGTTCATTTGTTTCGTATCTTAAATTTCACCTATGTGTGAAGTCATAAGTTTGTCTTTCCCTGGCTAATTTCTCTTAGCATAATACCCTCTGGTCCCATCCACGTTGTTGCAAATGGCGAGATTTCATTCTTTTTGATGGCTGAGTAATACTCCATTGTGTGTGTGTGTGTGTATGTGTATACATACATACCACATCTTCTTTACCATTCATCTGTTAATGAATATTTGGGCTTTTTCCATACTTTAACTATTGTCAATAGTGCTACTATAAACACTGGGGTGCATGTGTCTCTTCAAAACAACACTCCTATATCCTTTGGATAAATACCTAGTAGTGCAATTGCTGGGTCATAGGGTAGTTCTAGTTGTAATTATTTGAGGAGCCTCCATACTATTTTTCAGAGTGGCTGCACCAGTTTGCATTCCCACCAGCAGTGCAAAAGGGTTCCTCTTTCTCTGCATCCTCACCAACAACTGTTGTTGCCTGAGTTGTTAATGTTAGCCATTCTGACAGATGGGAGGTGGTATCTTATTGTAGTTTTGATTTGTATTTCCCTGATGATGAGTGATGTTGAGCATTTTTTCATGTGTATGTTAGCCATCTGGATGTCTTCTTTGGGAAAGGGTCTATTCATGTCTTTTGCCCATTTCTTCACCAGATTATTTGTTGTTTTGGGGGGGTGTTGAGTTTGTTAAATTCTTTATAGATTTTGGATACTAATCTTTTATCTGATATGTCATTTGCAAATATCATCTCCCATTATGTTGGATACCTTTTAGTTTTGCTGATTATTTCCTTCACTGTGCAGAAGCTTTTAATCTTGATGAGGTCCCAATAGTTCATTTCTGCTTTTGTTCCCCTGGCCTATGGAGACATGTTGAGTAAGAAGTTGCTGTGGCCGAGGTCAAAGAGGTTTTTGCCTGCTTTCTCCTTTAGGATTTTGATGGTTTCCTATCTTATATTTAGGTCTTTCATCGATTTTGAGTTTGTTTTTGTGTATGGGGTAAGAATGTGGTCCAGGTTCAATCTTCTGTATGTTGCTGTCCAGTTTTCCCAACACCATTTGCCAAACAGACTGTCTTTATTCCATTGAATATTCTTTCCTGCTTTGTCAAAAATTAGTTGGCCATACGTTTGTGGGTCCATTTCTGGGATCTCTATTCTGTTCCATTCTGTTTTTGTGCCAGTACCATACAGTCTTTGTAATACATCCCAAAGTCTGGGATTGTGATGCCTCTAGTTTTGGTTTTCTTCTTCAAGACTGCTTTGACTATTTGGGTTTTTTTTCTGGTTTCATACAAATTTTAGGACTGTTTGTTCTAGCTCTGTGAAGAATGCTGGTGTTATTTTGATAGGGATTGCACTGAATACATACATTGCTTTGTACAATACCAACATTTTAAAAATATTTTTTCTTCCAATCCATTAGCATGGAATATTTTTCCTTTGTGTGTGTGTGTGTGTGTGTGTGTGTGTGTGTGTGTGTGTGTATGTCTGTCTTCCTCAATTTCTTTCACCAGCTTTCTATAGTTTTCAGTGTAAAGATTTTTTACCTCTTTAGTTAGGTTTAGACCTAGGTATTTTATGGTTTTTGGTGCAATTGTAAATGAGATAAATTCCTTGATTTCTCTTTCTTCTGTTTCATTATTAGTGTATAGAAATGCAATCACTTTCTGTGCATTGATTTTATATCCTGTGACTTTGCTAAATTTATGAATCAGTTCTAGCAGTTTTTTTGTATAATCTTTTGGGTTTTCCACATAGAGTATCATGTCGCTTGCAAAGACCAAAAGTTTTACTTCCTCCTTGCCAATTTGGATACCTTTTATTTCTTTGTGTTGTCTGATTGCTGAGGCTAGGACTTCCAATACTATGTTGAATAACAGTGGCAAGAGTGGACATCCCTGTCATGTTCCTGACCTTAGGGGGAGAGCTCCCAGTTTTTCCCCATTGAGGATGATATGAGCAGTGGGTCTTTTGAATATGGCTTTTATGACCTTGAAGTATGATCCTTCTAACCCTCCTTTCTTGAGGGTTTTTATCAAGAAACGACGATGCATTTTGTTTGATGCTTTCTCTGCATCTATCGAGACGATCATGTGGTTCTTGCCCTTTCTTTTATTACTATGATTTATCACACTGATTTGTGGGTATTGAACCAGCCATGCATACCAGGTATAAATCCCACTAGATCATGGTGAATGATTCTTTTAATGTATTGTTGGATCCAGTTGGCTTGTATCTTGTTAAGAATTTTTGCATCCATGTTCATCAGGGAAATTGGTCTGTAGTTCTCCTTTTTAGTGAGGTCTCTGGTTTTGGAATCAAAGTAATGCTGGCCTCATAGAATGAGTTTGGAAATTGTCCTCCCAATTCTATTTATTGGAACAGCTTCAAAAAATAGGTGTTAACTCTTCTTTAAATGGTTGATAGAATTCCCCTGGAAAGCCAACTGGCCTTGGACTCATTTGTTTGGGAGATATTGTATTACTAATTCGATTTCATTACTGGTTATGGGTCTGTTCAAATTTTCTATTTCTTCCTGTTTCAATTATGGTAGTTTATTATGTTTCTATAAATTTGTCCATTTCTTCCAGATTGCCCAATTTGTTGGCATATAATTGCTCATAACATTCTATTATTGTTTGCATTTCTCATAAATGTTTACCATTGTTAGATCTTCTTGGTGGATAAATGCCTTAATTATGATATAATACCCTTCATCTCTTGTTACAGTCTTTATTTTAAAATCTAGATTGTTTGATATAAGTATGGCTACCCCAGCTTTCTTTTAGTGACCACTAGCCTGAGAGATGGTTCTCCATCTCCTTACTTTCAATCTGAAGGTGTTTGTAGGTCGAAAACTGGTCTCTTGTAAACAGCATATAGATGAATCTTGTTTTCTTATACATTCTGTTACCCTATGTCTTTTGATTAGAGCGTTTAGTCCAGTTACATTTACAGTGAGTACTGAAAGATATGAATTTATTGCCAGTGTGTTACCTGTAGAGTCAGAGTTTCTGGTGATGTTCTCTGGTCCTTTCTAGTCTTTGTTGCTTTTGGTCTTTTTTGTTTTGTTTCATCTTTTCTCCCCTCAGAGAGTCCCCCCTGAAAATTTTTTGCAGGGCTGGTTTAGTGGTCATGAACTCCTTTGGTTTTTGTTTGTCTGGGAAACTCTTTTATCTCTCCTTCTATTTTGAATGGCAGCCTCGCTGGACAAAGAATTCTTGGCTGCATATTTTTCTGATTCAGCACATTGAATATATCCTGTCACTCATTTCTGGCCTGCCAAGTTTCTGTGGATAGGTCTGCTGCAAAACTGATCTGGCTTCTCTTTTCGGTTAAGGACATTTCTCCCCCTTGCTGCTTCTGTAATTCTTTCCTTGTCTTCATATTTTGTGAATTTGACTATGATACACCTCGTTGATGGTCAGCTTTTGTTGAATCTAATGGGAGTTCTCTGTGCTTCCTGGATTTTGATATCTGTGTCTTTCCCCAAGTTAGGAAAGTTTTCTGCTATGATTTGCTCATGTAAACCTTCTACCCCCTTTTCTCTCTCTTCATCTTCTAGTACTCCTATGTTTCGGATGCTATTCCTTTTTAATGAGTCACTGAGTTCTCTAATTCTTGTATTGTGCTCTTTTGTCTTAGTTTCCCTTTTTCTGCTTCATTATTCTCCATAATTTTGTCTTCTATATCACTGATTTGCTGCCCTACTCCATCCATTCTTGTCGACATGGCATCCAATCGAGATTGCATCTCAACTACAGCATCTTTAATTTAGTCCTGACTAGATTTTACTTCTTTTATCTCCACAGAAAGGGATTCTATGCTTTTTTCAACCCCAGCTAGTATTCATATTATCATGATTCTAAATTCTAGTTCAGACATCTCAGTTATATCTGTGTTGATTAAGTCCCTGACTGTGATTTCTTCCTGTTCTCTCTTTTGGGGACAATTCCTTCTCTTCATCATTTTGGAGAAAGAGAAAGAATAAAAAAAATTAAAAAGTTAAAAACAACATGATCATATAAAGGAAGGTTGATGCTAGATATGTTTTAGTCTGGTTGTTGAAAGAAGCTTGATAGAATAGAGAAAAAAGGGAAAGAAAAGAGAAAAAAAGAATGAAAAAATGTTTTAAAATGTATACAATAAAATAGAATAAAATTAAATGAAGTAAAATGGAATAAAAATTTTACAAAAATATACAGTGAACATTTTCAAAAATGTTTTTATAAAAACAGAAAATAAAAATACATTTTTTATTTCTGTATCCAAGAATAAGAAAAGAAAAAGAGGAAAAAATGAATAGATGGACCAGCAAATAGAATGATATCCAAATGTAATTACAGCCAGCTTAACCTAGAGTCAAACTATGAAGTACTTTACAGTCCATACACTAAGCAGGGGGACAGACTTTAATTGTCCTCTAGGACTTTGTTGGTACAGTTGAGCAGGTCTTGGTGTAATGGCTCCATTCTCCATCAGGTGGCACTCCTTAGCTTATTGGGGTGGATCAATGTAGTGTGTATGCGTGGGTAATGCACTGATGAGGTAAAAATGGCATCACCCAGTTTCCCAGTCTCTAGCACAAATCAGAACCCTGTGCTCTCACTGGCCAACCATCAGGCACCTCTCCTTTGTCTCCAGCTTTCGTCCACACCCTACTTCTACACTGTCCATGACCAAGCCTTCAACCTGCCAGGCAGCACCTCTCTCCTGAATTTTATCTCAGATGGGCTGTGTTTCCAAACCCCTCACTTCTGAGGACACTGTGGCTTTGACCTGCTCAGACCCTCTAGGGAAGTGTTTCGCTGAGCAATGGCCAGGTGCTGGCTTGCTCCCAGGACCACTCGCACGACCACACTGCTGCAGAGACTCAGAGACTGCGTCCAGTGCCAGCCTGACCCCAGAAAAGTTTGCCCGATGGTGTAGCAGCTGTAGTTCAAAGGACTGTTGCAAATCATAACACGCAACTGGTACAAGGCTTCACCACACCCTAGTGTCCTTGGTCAAGGTGTTCTCCGGGGTCTGCTGGGAACTTTTCCCATGGGGAGGCCACACAGCCTCCACCCAATGTCCTCCCAGCAGGGGAACTGACTCTCCCCACACGGCCCGAGGATCCCTCGGACCTCGCTGTCTGCTCTTGGGGATTCATCCTTCTCACCAGAACACTGCCAGGTACTGAGGTGCAGAGTTGGAAACTCCCCTGTTTATAGAGTCCTAATGGTATTGAAACCCTCTCCTTTCTTCTTTCTCCCTTTCTTGTTCACATCCTTGTGGGTGCTTCTACTCTTCCTTTCCAGGTGCTTTCAGGGGGAGTGCTTTTCCTGTACTCTCCCCCTGTCTCTGTCCTCTCTCTGCAAACAAAAACAGCTCCAACAGCTCCCTATCCTCCACAGCTTCCCTCTCCCCCAGTTCACGTCTCCACGCTGTGTACCTGCCAAGGTCTGTGGCTCAAGTTATGCAGACTGTTGTATTAATCCTCAGATCAATTTTCTAGTGTGCAAAATGGTTTGTTGCTGATCTAGTTGCATTTTAGGGCTGATATGCAATATCCACCATCTTGGCCTCTCCCGACAACATCCAAAACTTTTTAAGTATTAATGCACTATCTACATTGAGATATGAATATTATAATGGGTTTTCCCCCTTCCAAATGAGATGGAGAAATTTTTAATGAAGTTTTATTCATTTACTGCATTATTCTAAAAAGATTAATGAGTGAAAGTTCAGTGATAATCATAAAGCAGAAACTCAAAGTAACAAAAACATATTTTCACCAAGTAACTTTAAGAAGTCTAATGCTTCCTTTTTCTGAAAATTATGAACAGTAAATCCTTATTAATTTTGATATTATTGACTGTGTCACTGCATTTGAATAAGGACAGGCCTAAAAGTTGGCAAAAATTTACAAAATGTTATCATTTGCTCAAAAAATAACTTATAGAAGACTAGGCAAATAAGCAAACAGAAACAATATTCTCAATGTAGGATTTTTTTAAAAGCAGCATTTCTGACTACTAAGAAATCTTTATTATCTGGCTGATGTTGCATATTTTATTGCAAATACAGAACCATAAAGCCTTCAGACTATCTAGCTAGTAGGGGTAAGCAAGCTTTTCCTTACGGACCAGTTAGTATATATTTTCACTTTTGCAAGCCACATAGTCTCTACGACAACTATTTAACTTTGCCATTGTGGCACCAAAACAGCCATACATAAACAAATAGAAATGGCTGTGTTCCAAAAAAACTTTATTTATAAACACAAATACGAAAGTCATAAAATTTTCATGTGTCGCAAAACTGTTATTTTTCTTTGGATTTTTTTGAACCGTTTAAACACATAAAAACCATTCTTGGCTTGTGGGCTGAACATAAACAGGCTGTGAGCTGTATCTGACACAATGGGCCATAGTTGGTTAACCATCATCAAGGTGAATGACAATCAAACTTTTTTGATCATGACCTAGAAGAAATGCATTTTAAAAATAACAGCCCTGGGGCACCTGGGTGGCTCAGTGAGTTAAGCATCTGACTCTTGATTTTGACTCAGGTCTTGATCTCACAGTTCATGGGAGCCCTGCATCAGGCTCGATGCTGTCAGTACAGCCTGCCTCCCCCTCTCGCCACCCTTCCTCCACTCACGTTTGCTCCCTCTCACTTGCTCTCTCAAAAATAAACATTAAAAAAAATAATGGCCCTGCACACACATAAGCACACACACAAGCACACACACCCTCAAAACAAAGGTTTGTGAAATAATACTTTGCTGTACTACATGTGACACAGTTATTTTCTCTTCTAATACTGGATATTAATGGGTGTCAATCCACAGTTTGAAATTAGTATCTAGAGAAATTAAATTACTTTCCTCAAACATACACACACCGAATCAGTGGGACAGCCCAGTCTAGAATCTAAATATTCTGACTTGCTTTTCAGAGTACCCCATACTGCTAGGCCACACCACACTAACTCATCACTCTTATCAAGTCAGAGCCACTGGTTCAAGTATGGCTGCTACACGCATGTGTTCTTCCAGTCTTAATGTCACTTGAAGGAACAAATGCAGCCCCCCACAGTTCCTGTGGGCATCTCCTAAGGAGAAACTGAGAAGGCCAATAGGAGCAGGACAAACTTTGTCCCCATCACTGCAACTGTTCTCAGGGCTACAACTCTGAAGGGTACAGTGTATGATGCAACCAGTGGATGCCAGGGCACATGCCCACTCCCACACGTCGTTCCAGCAGAGTGAGTCCCTGTTCTGATGCTATGTTGTATGTGATTCCATACCTGTGGGTCAAGGAGCCAACCGGCAGCATTAAACATATACTATGTTGCCAAGTAAGAATGATTAATTTATACTACACACTAAATGCAAAAAAATTAATAAGATACAGTTGTTGCTTTAAAAAAGCCTTATAGTCTAAGGAAAGTCAAATGCCCACCACAGTGTCTCCCTTTATCGTTACATACTATACTTGTAACAAGCGCATATACATGTTTTAGGTACTAGTAAACCAACATCACAAAACCCTAATCGTAATCACTGAAAATAGTCAAGTGGCAACACAAATATGTTTAAGTGCCAAATATTGCTAGTTGGCAATAATTAATACTATTTGTAATTTCTAAAATTAATTGGCAAGATTTAAGAACTATAGTTACTGTTTCTATGAATCCCAAATTTTCAACCTTAGTATTTCTAATTTCAATTTTTATAACAAAATAATGTCCACATCTTCTTCAATCCTATATCTAAATCAAGTTCAAATTAAAATCAAATTACTAAATATGTATTATTACTAATATTTATTGAAAGATTAGAAAATAATCTGTACTTTCAGATTCCATCTAAATAAAAAATTTCTAAATTTCTAAACTTCTAAATTGTCCCAGAGTCAGGTTTATTATGCTGGCTTCATCTGAATAAGTAACAAGCTTAGAAAATAAAGTAACCCATAAGGACAATTTCAAAACAGTGCAAAAATTTCCAAACCAGGATAAAAAATTACAATAACTTTAATTCAGAGTACTTTTCTTCCTAAATACCCAAAGGAGTTACTTAAAGTACATCTTATATTCTGACAATGGTCCTGTTTAAAAGAAGGAAGAAATCTGAAACTCACCTCTGTACACCATAAGGTCTTTCTAAGATAGGTTCTTTGAATGGAGGTGGAATGTGACCAAAATAATCAGGATAAGCCACCTCTGAATATTCTGGGACAGACTTTGTATTTTTCACAATCTCAATATAGAGATCTGAGTCGTGGAGTGTGGGTCCATCTGAGACTTCCACTGATGTTTGTTCCACTGACGAAGTAGACTCTGTATCTTCATCATCCTCAGTTTCAACTCCAGTACAACAAAGCTTCCCTAGCTGAACTGTTCTTCCCTCAAACAGAACATTTCCACAAGCAGCCATGTGTGGACAAGCTTTAGTGCATGTAAGGACAGTAAGAGGGAGACTGTAGTCCTTCTTCACTCCTGTGGTAAAACCCGGGGCTGTCTGAGAAGGAAGGTTCTGCAATGTAATTCGGTCCAATGCCTTCACAATATCGTTGTTTAAGCCCTGGGTGGAAGAAATAGTTCTATTTTGATCACCCGGCTGATGTGATGTTCTGCCATCATCTTTCATATCTTCTTTTGCCAGATCCATACAGGTAGGTTTCTTATCACCTTCATCTCCTTTAGGAGACACATTAGCCTTCCTTACAACTCCTTTTCTTACATTGCCTGAATTCCCAGAAGCTTCCTCTCCTGCTGTAGGCACAACAATAGGGCCACGTACTTTCCCCTCAAATACAAAAGGCTTTGGTTCTTTGGAAATTAAATCATAGTCCTTTGAAAATGAAAAACAGAAACAAAACATACAATCCTTTAGCTGTAAATATTAAACTGTATTAACAAAATTAAGACTATATTCATTGTACATGCTGCTTCAGAATCTAACATTTGAAAATTATAAAGATGGACAAAATAGAGTATGTTTAAATTTTACTAATAAAAGACAAAATATTTAGCCACAAACTTCATCACACTTATTTTAATTTTCTATGATAAAAATAATTCCTATATGTAAGAGAAATATGGGAAATCTTACAAAAGTAGAAAGAGATGGAAAGCATCCAGACTCCTATTAAAGAAAGCACAATAGGGGCGCCTGGGTGGCTCAGTCAGTTAAGCATCTGACTTCAGCTCAGGTCATGATCTCAGTTCATGAGTTCGAGCCACACGTCAGGCTCTGTGCTGACAGCTCAGAGCCTGGAGCCTGCTCTGGATTCTGTGTGTGTCTCTCTCTCTGCTCCTTCCCCACTCACACTCTCTCTGTCTCTGTCTCTCTCTCTCTTAAAGATAAATAAATATTTAAAACAAACTTTTTTTTTTTAAAAAAAAAAAGGAAGCACAACACCTGAACTGTTACTTCAATAACTAGAGTGTCTGTTTTGTACAAAGCAATGTTTCAGGCGCTTAAGGCCCATTAGCTTAAAAACAAAAACAAAACCTCTTCCCTCTTGCTGCTTATATTCTCTGATAGCAGGAAAGGCAAGGACTGTCAGCACAAGTAATAAACATGACGTAAATATATAATATGGAACGTTAGTAGGCTAAAGTGTTATAGCAAGAAAACTGGGGAGTAGGTAACTGTGGATGGGGACTGCCAGAGGGAGGAAAATGGGCTGCAATTTTAAATGCCATGGATTAGGGAAGCCTCACTGAGAAGATGATATACAAGCAAAGGCAGAAACGATTTCCATCCACAGGCCCCAGAGAAGAAGGATGCCTGATGAATGCAGAGAACAGCAAGGAGGTTAGATGCTGGGACAGAGAAAGAGCAAGATGGATTCAAAGATGTAAAAGAGGACCAGATACTGTACGTCTGGCAGGCTGTTGTAAGAATTTTGGTTTTTACTGTGAATGACACTGGGAGTCAGTGGAGGGTTGAGGGAAGAGGAATGCCATAACATGACTTACACTGAGAAAACAAAACAAAACAAAATAGAACCTGTAAGCATTAAGTGTCTTAACCACCTGTAGTACAGGGTTTCTTAACCACAGGGGTAAGGCATTTGATCTAAATAATTCTTCTTTGTTTGGCTGCGGTTCTATGTTTCAGGGGGTGGGGCTAGCAAGACAGGGGGCACTGCCTTGTGCATGGCAAGATGTCCGGCAGCCACCCTGGCCTCCCTCCTCTGCATACACTAGATGTCCGTAGTATCCTCACCCATTTGTGATCACCTAAAATGTCTCCAGACATTGTGAAATATCCCCTGGAGACAAAATCATCCCAGTTGAGAACCACTGCTCTAGTGCCCTTCTGAGAACAGACTAAGGAGGGGAGAGTAGAAGCAGAGGACAAATTCAGAGTCTGGGCAAGTTGGTAAGAGGGGATTGGATTCTAAATGCACGGTGGGGCAAAAATGACATTATCCTGTAAAAGACCAGATATGGGACAGAAGGGACAGAGAGGTATCATACATGGTGCCCAAGTGTTTGCCTGAATAAATGAAAAGCATCAGGAGTTTAGCTCTGAAATGTTAAGGGTGAGCTATTTGTATATAGTCAAGTATGTAAAGTAGGCAGCTGGACATATATGAGTCTAGAATTCAGAAGAAATGTCCATCCAGAAGATTTAAATCTGGCAGTCATTAGCATATAGATATCATTCCAGGCCATGAGACTAGAAATCTTCAATGGAAAGGACTAGAGAAAAGGAGAAGGTAAGACTGAACATTGGGTCACTATAATCTACAGAGGTTGAGGAGATGAAAATAAAACTTTAGAGGAGATGGAGAAGAAAAAAACAGTGTGGAAAGACAAACACCAGGAAAGAAAAGTGTCCTGGAAACCGAGTTTAAAAAAAAGATGCTGCTGACAAGTAGCCTTTTCTCTTTTTATACTTACAAAAATAGGGATTTTGGGGGGGTCTATATCTTATATAGACTCTACCAAAGAAATACACCACAACTGATTTAACCTTTATTCTACTTCTGGGCATTAAATCTTTTATCCAACAAAGGACTTAAACACCTTAACAAAGTATATATTTAAGCCATTTACAAAATTTTGCTATTATAAAGAAGTCTGTAAAGAATATCTTTTTGCATAAAAGTTTTTGTTTAGGATGATTTCCTAAGCACTGAAATGGAATTACAGGGTCATATACTATAATCCATTTTAATGTTTAATACAAATTGTTCAAATACTCTCCAAAAATATTTATCTTAATGAACATTCCCAGTAACTACATATGAGACTATCTATTTCAACTGCTCTCTTCCTTGCCAACATCAGCTACTATAGTTTCAAAACACTTTTCCAAAAGGGGCAGATAAGAAGTACTGTCTAATGCTATTTTAATTTGAATTTCCCTATGAGAAAAGCAAAAAAAATTTCTATACATCTGTTAACTGGTTAACTGGTTTAATTCTCCATAGGTAATTTATTTATTCTTGAAATAAAGGGTTTTTCTTATACTGCATAAATTCCTACATTATACACACACGTACATGCACACATGTGCACATGCACACACACACACATACACATATACTTATCCTCTATCTAACCCATTTTTACAAATATTTTTCTGACAATTCATCTTTTAATTTTAATTTCTTTACACACATTATGTGGTAAAAATTAAGAATCTTTTCCTTTGTGATTCAATCTTTAAATACCCACTGCATATACACCAGGGACTTGAGGACAATTCACTCTTGGCCCCTGTACCAGGTCTAAGCCAAGGAGACAGTGGAGGCACAAAGGAGGTAGTAGAAGTAGGTGGTTCTCCATTAAAAGTGTTGAAAGGATGTAAACTTACATTTAAAAACTCTATTGATTTATATAGACTAACATACAAAGAACAGTGCTCCATTAAGTGGCATTTTATATTGAGATGCTACTTTGATCGAAGAAGTTACTTTAATATCAAACTCAGTATGCAGCACTTGAAGTTTTTCCATAAACAAACAGGAGTACAATATGAAAGCTGCTTTTCTTAAAGAGTAAAAGAAGAGTCCATGTACATAAATGAATTTAAAATAATAAGTTGAGGCAAACAGTTAAGAGGTTTTATTTTTAGAACAGTAAGTTAACTGTAAATATCTTAATGTTAGTTTGCTCATCTATGATCTGGGATCATGCTGAAGTGAGAAAAAAAACATCCCCCTAAGTACAATTTATTGATTTATTTTTTTACAGCTAAATTGTACTTTATTTTTTTTTTTACAAATAGTTTATTGTCAAATTAGTTTCCACATAACACTCAGTGCTCATCCCCACAAGTGTCCTCCTCCATGCCCATCCCCCCTCCCCCCCACATCCATCAGTCCTCAGTTTTTGTCAGCATTCAAGAGTCTCTCATGGTTTGCCTCTCTCCCTTTCCCCCACCATTTCCCCCCTTCTTCTCCCCCTTGTTCCTCTGTCAAGTTCCTCCTAATCCTCCTATACGTGCAAACATATGATATTTGTCCTTCTCTGCCTGACTTATTTCGCTCAGCATAACACCCTCAAGGTCCATCCATGTTGCTACACATGGCCAGATTTCATTGTTTCTCATTGCCATGTAGTATTCCATGGTATAGATAAACCACATCTTCTTGATCCATTCATCTGTTGATGGACACCCTAAGTACTAATGGATGAGGGGAAAAAAACCCAAAACAGTATTTCCACCTACAATCTTCAGGTCACCACTGTAATGTATTACAGGCCCTTAAATTGAAGCAGTCTCCCCTTTTTTTGGAGCTTTTGTAGTTAATTTTGGAATTAAATTGTTTGGAAAAGAGGGGCTGCATGTTTAGATATAAAGGCTAATTTTTCCATAAAACAAATATTTGTTTTATGTTAAAAACACCACTGTACTTGTTTTACACCATCTGTATACATGTGGTGGTATTAATGCTGAACTGTAAAATATAAAATTATAATGCGACCCTGTAATTCTAAAAAACAACAGCAACAACAAAAACTGTTTGAAATACGGTGGGCTAGGTATCCACCCACAGAAACACTTACAATTGCTGGATAGTAAAATATTTTAAGTACCACACAAGTGGATAAGACAGCAAATATAAAGAGCAAATAGTAAATGATAATGGGATCCCAGAGTGGTAAGACTGAATGGCTTTCACTTGAAAAATATTTGCTAAACCACAGGGCCTGGGGTTTAGGTTTTCCCATCTCAGAGTATAAAGAACAGAAGGCTATCCCAGAACCTCCATAAGGCAGGGACTGTACCAGAAGATCCTCCTCCCATAAAGATGAAACCCCAGAGAACTAAACCTTTGTTATAGAGGCCCTAAAATACCCCCACCAGAAAACAAATAGCAAGGGAAACCAACTGTCTCAATCCTCAGCTCTCACAGGATGAAAAATATCACTACCCATAAATTATAAATTGATACCAAAAGCTGCCATCACATCACATGGACTGTAGCCTGAACTCACATTATCTGAGTGGTCCAAAAACCCTCCAGGAGAAATGTAACCTAGTAACAGTGTCTGTCAAAAGCAATAAACTACAACTTCTGGAGTTTCCACATAAGTTCCACAAACAGAATTATAAAGAAAATGACCAGCTTATAGGGGGGAAAAAAACCAAACACACAACTAAATGAAAAATTAAACAAGCAGAAGAAAAGGAACTAAAACAAACAGATATGGAAAAAGACCTACAAGAACTTCAGACACTAAAATTATAAAACTAATTAAATGACTATTTAATATGTTCAAAGAAATGAAAGACAACAAGAAGTTTAAGAGTAATGAAACAGATTTTTTTTTAACTTTCTAACACCAAAAATAAAGCAAATTTGAATGCCTACTGGATGTTTGTAATGACCAATCAGATAGAGCCAAAAATAAAATTAGGGAACTGGCAGACTGTTCTAAGGAATTTAGTTGAATACAGCATAGAGAAAGAGAAGGAAAATGTGAAAAAGAGTTAAGAGATATGGGAAGAAAGTAAAAAAGTCTATATCCAGGAACCCCAGGGTGGCTCAGTTGGTTAAGAGTACAACTTCGGCTCAGGTCATGATCTTATGGTTCATCGGTGTGGGTTTGAGCCCCGTGTTGGACTCTGTGCTGACAGCTCAGAGCCTAGAGCCTGCTTCAGATTCTGTGTTTCCCTCCTCCTCTGTTCCTTCCTCCTTTGTACTTTGTCTATCTCCCTTTCTGTCGCTCCCTCCCCAAAATGAATAAACATTAAAAAAAAAATTTAAGTCTACATCCAATTAGTAATACCAAAAGAAAAAAGAGAAGGAAAGGAAAAGATGCAGTATCCGAAGGATTTTCCAAATCCTAAGCGAAAACAACTCAAGAGATTCCAAAACACAATGAATCCCAAATAAGATTCAAAAAAGAATACCTGCCCTTAGTCAATATTATTGGGAAACTACAGAGCAAGGAGCTAAAGAAATTATCTTGAAAGGCACCAGAAACAATGTTATACAGTGAAAACATATACTTCCCATACATACTACCCAGCAATTTCACTCATAGGTATCTACCCAAGAGAAATAAAGGCAAATTTCCACAACATTTTACACAGATGTGAATCTCAATTTTATTCATGGTAGGCCCAAACTGCAAGCATTCCAATACTCATCAAGTGAACAGATAAAGAAACTGTGGTACATTCATACAATGAAATACTACTTAGCGATAAGGAAAGAGCCACTGACATATCCAATAACATTGGTGAATCTCAAAACCTTAAGATGAGCACAGAAGTCTTACACCAGAGTATATTTATGTAGAATTGCAGTGATGAGAAGTTCTAGAAGAGGTAAATTAACCTACAGTGACAGAGAGCAGATCAGCTGTTACCTCAGCAGAAGATGAAGACACTGACCATACAGGGGCCCAGAGAGATATCTGGGGTGACAGAAAGAATTCCATTATTATGGCTGGATGGGTAGTTGTACAGTAATTCACTGAAACTCACTGGACTTAAAGATGAGTAATTTACTGCAAGTAGATTATATTCCAATAAAGCTGGTTCTTAAAAATTAGCCAGAGAAAGAAACTAACTTTCAAGATGATTACAAAGTAAAAATACTTTTAGAGACAGTCACTAAAAGGTACATTTCAGGCAGAAGGAAAGTAATTCAGACTAAAGATCTGAGAAACAGTAAGAAATGAAAAACAAAATAGTAAAACTGTGAGTAAATCTTAAACACTGAATGTAAAACACAGCAGTATCATACACAATGATTTTTTTTAAAGCTACAGTTAAAATATAAATTAAAAGTGGGTACACTGGTTTGGGAGGTGATGATACTAAGTATTCCAAGTTTCCTTTTGTAATTAAGAGAAAGAAGAAAGATTAACTTCTGAATAGTAAAAATGTACATCAAGAGTAACCAGAATTTCTGCATATATGTCAATACTCAAACTTATACTATAAAGGAATGAAGTTTATTACATGTAAATTATACCTCAAGAGAGTTTATTAAAATAAAAAATAACAAGACTGTACAGCTTTCAAATGATTAAGAGTGAAAAAGTGAAACAAAAGCAGTCACTCCAAATGAAGTCCAAAGATACAAAGATGAAACAAAATCTGATCTCATAAATATAAATCTAAATAGAGTAATAGTTATATGTAAATGAACTGAATGCTCCAGTTAAATGGCAAAGACTGAGACTTGACTTTTTAAAATCCAATTATATACTGTTTAAAAGATACATTNCACCTCAAGAGAGTTTATTAAAATAAAAAATAACAAGACTGTACAAGATGTCAAATGATTAAGAGTGAAAAAGTGAAACAAAAGCAGTCACTCCAAATGAAGTCCAAAGATACAAAGATGAAACAAAATCTGATCTCATAAATATAAATCTAAATAGAGTAATAGTTATATGTAAATGAACTGAATGCTCCAGTTAAATGGCAAAGACTGAGACTTGACTTTTTAAAATCCAATTATATACTGTTTAAAAGATACATTTCTAAGGATATCAAAAAGTTCAAAGTAAAAAGCTTTAAAAAGATACCAGGCAAGTCATCAGGATTAATTTAGCTACATTAATAACTTTTTAAACTTTTCTGCCTTAAAGTCTTAGATAGTTATAGATAAGTTATAGATAAAGTCTTAGATAAAGTTATAGATAAGTTATAGGTGAAGTCTTAGATAAAGTTTTTCATTTCAGAAAAAAACAGAAAGAAATTTATATTCATACATAATAAATAATAAGCCTCCAAAAATATATAACAAAACTGACCTACAATAAGGAGACACATTTGCAATCACAGTGAGAAATTTTTAACACACTTTTTAAAATTTTTTTTACATTTGTTTATTATTGAGAGACAGAGAGAGACAGAGCATGAGTGGGGCAGGGGCAGAGAGAGAGGGAGACACAGAATCCAAAGCAGGCTCCAGGCTCTGAGCTGTCAGCACAGAGCCCAACACAGAGCTCAAACTCACAAACCATGAGATCATGACCTGAGCCAAAGTCGGACGCTTAACCGACTGAGCCATGCAGGCACCCCTAACACATTTTTCATAGTAACTGATAGCACTAGAATAAAAATCCATAAGGACAGAAAAGATCTTCTCAATGTGATAAACAATAATCCTGTCCCATTGGCCAAACACACAACCGTGTCTAACAAGTGCAGAATTCTTTTCAAGGATACAAGAAGTAGTAACAAAAATTGACCAAATTCAAAGCTATAAAATAAGCCTCCAAAAATTCAAGAGAGTATAATCATAAAGAATGTCCTCTTATGCTGCTACAGTACACTAGAAATCAAAAAAAAGATAAATACAAGATTGGAAAGTCAACTTTGACAGAATCAACAAATGAAAGAAAAAATCATAGTGGAAATACAGTTTCAAAACAAACACAATGAAAATACTAAATATCAAAACATGTGTGATGTAGCTAAAATAGTAACTGGAGTGAAATCTTTACCTTAAAAATATAAATACAGTACTGAAAAAGAAGACTAAAAATTACTGGATGTCTATCTTAAAATAACAATATAACAAAAAGAACAAAAGAAGGAAAATCAAGAGGTGGCACTGTAAGCCTATCATTTAGAAATAAGGGGATTAACAAAAAATGTGCTAAAAGTGACTGTAGGAAAGAGTAAGTGGGAAAGGGACCCAGTTTTTCCGGATTAAATTATGTGAAGCTATGTGACTCTTTAAACTCTGTTTATATCTAACTTTCATAAAAAAAAAAAAAAGAAAAAAGGAAAGAAAGGAAAAATAAAAGTTTCAAAAAGTTCATATGGTAACCGTCATCCTGCTACACAAATACACGAAAAAAGAGCTGTGAAAATTCACAATTTTGACACTTCCCATATTCTGACATTAGGAAACAAAAGCAAATAAAACTGTAACTGTCACTATGAATAAATAATCATAGTTTTTAAAAGGCCCCTCAAAAAGTCTGTTGATAATTACTTTCACACTTCTATAAGTTGTCTTCAAATGTATTCAATTTGTCTCCATCTGGCCACTGAATAGTAGGCTTAACACATCTGGAAACAAAGTGGGTGGTGTTCAGAATTCTAACAAACACATCAAGTAATTTTAAGCTCCAATGGTTGATACCGAATGCAAATTCAAATGGAAAAAGTCATTATTTAAAAAGATGAAATTAATTTCATTTGTGTTTAATCTCTCATGATCCACCAGTTTTAGATAAGATGATGGCTGAAAAATTCTTTCAAACACTTCTTATCAGGAACCGACCAATATTTTTAATTCTCAAAAATATATCACTTAAATACTGCTGCTTCAATATAGTTCCAACACACAATTAAAAAATAGAGACTAAAGTATCCAAATGATGCATTCATCTGAAATTTTAAAATGAGAAAGAGTTGTGCCTGGGTGGCTCAGTAGGTTAAGCGTCCGACTTTGGCTCAGGTCATATCATGGCTCATGGGTTCGAGCTCCACGTCGGGCTCTGTGCTGACAGCTAGTTTAGAGCCTGGAGCCTGTTTCAGATTCTGTGTCTCCCTGTCTCTCTGACTGTCCCTTGCTCATGCTCTCTCTCTCTCAGAAGTAAATAAAAGATTAAAAATTTTTTTAATTAAAAAAATAAAAATAAGATAGTCAACTGCCAACATAGCTACTTTATAAATGATTGTCCAGTTGTGTAAATAAAAGACCACGTGCTATTCCCGTAACACATGCCACAGAAATATAGCTACCTATTCTTCATTAAACTTTATGGAAATATAGAGAACACATTAATAAGTACATATTAACTGAAATACCTGAAATAGCTTCTTTTGCTTACACATAAATAAAAGGAGTAATTTACTTGGAAAGACTTCTCAGAACATTTACTCTCTGACAAACCTGTCTTTACCATCTAGCCCTGGCCAAAGTCAGAAGACAAGTAGGAATCTGCTTCTAGGAGCAGCCAAACTAAAGGACAAGCTGCCCAGATGTTAGGTGCCAAGCAGGAAACCATCAAGGGGAGCCCATTCTGGGTGATGAATTAACAGGCAGGCATACGAGAACTCACCATCATAGCCTACAAGAAGGAAGTAGCCTGTGAGAGAATGAGAATCAAAATTCTGGCCTTGACACCCATTAAAAATTATTTTTCTTTATTTGCACATCAAAACACCTACCATTTTTAATCATGTTCTATGGTTCTTATACACACATAGAGAAGAAAGAAGAAATTCCTTCCCCAAATCCCTTCTACAGTATTTTTCTGCTTTGAGTTAGCAGTATTTGTCACCTCCCAGGTTTTATTTTTAAGTAGTTCTTAGCTGGGCACAAAGGTGCAAGACCAGCCATACATCTAGTAGGTACAGTATCCTTTCCCAAACACCTCTTCCTGCCTCCTTTTTCTTTTTTTGACAAATACCACTCTCCTTACTCCTGCCTTCTTTCTAGTCCCCCTGATTTCAGAGGACCTTCCAACACACCCCAGATCTTTGAGAGTACCGAGGAAATGGGGAAGGGAGAGGAAGAACAACTTGCTACCGTTCCCAAACTTGCTACTGTTAAGATCCCAAAGAGAACCCTGAAGAATGAGCACTGTGAGATGTCAACATGACTCACACATGGATTGTTCCTGATACGTACGGTACATACAGTACAGTACTGTTCATGTGTTTTCTCTTCCTTAAGATTTTCCTATTAACATTTTCTTTCTCCCAGCTTGCTGTATTGTACCAACACAGTATATAATACATACAGCGTACAAAATATGTTCATCAACTGCTTACATTATCAGTAAGGATTCCAGTCAACAGTAGGTTACTAAGTAGTTAGGTTTTGGGGGAATCAGAAGTTACACATGCATTTTTTACTCCATTCAGAGGGTGGTATCCCCAACCCCTTTTCAAGGATCAACTGTATTTCTCTTTTTTTATTTCTCAACACATAACCTCACAGTAAAGTCTTTTTCTTTAGGCAACTAGGAATTAAATGTATGGGTTTAGGGGGTATGGGACTTGTATTAAGAGCTGAATAAATCTGAGATTATCTGGTTGAAACCCTTTATTTTACAGGGACTTATTCAAGGACCCACCACAAATAGGTGGCTGAGTGAGAATAAGAAATTAAATCTACTAATCGCCATCAATTCAATCTGGTTTACTTGCTGTGTAGCCCACACTAATTACACACACTCCAGTAAATAAATGAAGGTAAGAAATTTAACAAAAGTCACTCTCCCTGTGAACCCAATCAGATACAAAGACTTCAAGTTGTCCTCCCCTACCCCCACACCCCACCCTACTATATGGGGACCTCTGGGAAAAACAATCCAACAAGCAGACTACAGTTTTAACTTAGCACTTTCTTAGCTCTCGTCTCCCCTTCAGTTCGACGCAACTGAAACAAAGACGACTTTAACATAAGATTTAGAAATGTCATTTTAAAGATTATTTTTTACATAAGTAAGAAACTATGCCAATTAAAGAAATGAGCCAAAGTGATGAAAAATTTTAAAGCTAGTCCAAAAATTAAATGGACTGGTCCCCTCATTTTACAAATGAGCAGTCTGCAGCTCAGAATGCTAAAGTGGCAGTCAAGATAATACTACTCTCATGTTTTAGAAACAGAAAGCAGAAAGAAAACAATGATTATATACCTAAGAAAGAAAAAAAAGAATTTTTTCTTAAAATCATATAAGATGCTGTATTTTCTATATTTATACCTGAAAATCATCAACAAGCTCAGGGAAAAGGTGTTCATACATTTTAAGTTCTTCTATTGTTCTTCCTGGTTCCTGCTGGGGTTTTAGTTTGTTAATATCCGTTTCAATATCATCATTCTGAAATAATAAAAATGTCACCAGTTAAGAAAAAGTTACAGATTATATTTCAGATTAAAGTTTTCCAAATTATTAATTACATGTAAAGAATAATCACTGAATAAAAGTTGTATAAGTTAAAACTTGCTTGTATTTTTGTTTCATTGTTGCATTTATCATTGTTTTGGTTGTTTTATTTTTGTTATAGTTTATTCTAATAGAACACAGTATTTAAGCTCCTCAAGATGGAAAACCTTAGCATCAAGATCCAGACTAAAGTATGCTTTCCCCTATATCCTGAACTGTCATAATTTCATTCATATTTTACAGTAAAACTTAAAACTAAATTGAAAAATATAAATACATGATGGTTGTGGTGGCGATAATCATAACATTTACTAAGCACTGAAAATGTGTGAAGTGCTATGGTAAGGATTTTAAATAATTTAACCTGCATAATAACACTATGAAGTAGATTGCATTGTTACCTCCATTTTAACTGAAGAGGAAACGGAGGCAGAGAGAGGGTAAGTGGCTTGCTCAAAATTACACAGTACGCAAAGAGAGGAGCCCGGATGATGTAAAACTAATCACTGATTTCAGAGCGTATGCTCATGCTCGATTCTGCCTCAACATAAACTAATGATTATACCGTCCTCTTGTATTTCTTGGTCAATAAAGCTCCCTTAGAAAAGCTCAGTGTCACCATCCACTTTGTCTTTCGGGGGGAAAAAATAAAAAGTTGAACAAAAAATAAATGTTTATTCAATCATTTCTGAATAAACAGAAATGATTTCTATGCCCTTTTAGGAAAGAAGAGGGTAAATTTAAAGGAGAGGTCTGACCTCAGAAAAACAAGATATGTATCCGGGATGAATTTGATCTGTATCTGTTCAAAGACCCAATGTACACCGTGACAGAAGGACAAGTGTCAGTTTACCTACTACCCAAGCTATTCTCTAGGACCTTCACCAAACGTAGCCTCACACAAATACAAATTCACCATCACCTTCACTGCTAAAGAGAGATGGAAGACCACTTACTTTGTCTGCAATGGGCATTCATTTTAACTTTGCATTTATCTTACTATCAGAGTGAACTTACTTTTAGCCTTAAATTTCTTCTACCAGGCCCCAATTCTTAAAATGCTTTCTATACATGTATACACATGTGCACAGTCTCCATAGACTCTATGTATATATTTCATATTAAGTAATTTAAAAAGAAAAACATACTATGTATTTCTCATATTTTATATTTAGGAACTTAGCTATCACTTGTATAACCAATAAAAAGATTTTCTCCATTGCCATAAATAATAAACACTATCTGTATTTAGGGAGTATCATGTTAATTACTGAATCATTATTATATTATTATTAGTACACGAATATGTAATTTTATGTGTCTTCAACTTATGCATTGATGAACCAAAATATAGAATTTCCTTTATTGGCACCTAATAGACAATGCTGTTAAAATAACAAAAAGTTTACAAAAGTATTCTTTCTCTAAACATACTAGAATTCAATATTCAATATTCTGTGAAAATTGAGCCTTACATATTGGCTCTCTACTTTCAAAAGAACAGTCATTGTGGACCAAAAAAACTACACTTTGAGAGGTCAATAGCAGGAAATTCTGTGTTTTGGTTTAGGAAAAAACAAAAATGAAGAGCTACTGACATCCTTAGGGAGGAGAAAAAAAACTGTCTATCACTCCTTAAAGTTCTTCTAAACTAAAGGATGGGGAAAAAACACATTGAAGTATATATACTGTATACAAGTATACTGACAAGTCCTGGCTATCTGGAGATGAGTCTTCGAAACCTCCAGCTTTCTATAAATGCTCTAAACTGAAACATCTGGGGTAAAGAGAATGGAGAATGGAATCGCTATGGTGAGGAGAAAAACTGTCCCGATGAGTATAACCATAATGGAACACAAAAAATATTAAACCCAATGCATATCAGGTTCACCTGACAAGGTAAGAAGTAATGGGATTTAGAATAAAAGGAAAAATTAAGTCTAAATATGTAACTGCCAAAGACAGTGAGAGGCAGACTGTGGTGAAGAAGAAAAATAAGGTAATAGAACTCGGCAGTCTCAAAGAGCCAATAATTCTGTAGCACTTTAAAAAAATAAATAAGTAACATTTTGGCATAGCATGGTGGTTAAGAGAGCTGCCATTCACATCAGACTGTTATATTCTGATATATTCTGTTATATTCTGCCCCCCCCCATAAGCTACATTAATAATCCTGCTGTGCCTCTTTCTTCTGATTATTAGCCCTGTAAAGCAGAGGTAATAATACCTCTGCTGGGTATTATTAGAGGACTGGGATGAGGCTTTATAGTCACTATACGTAAAGAGCATAGGTTAGCATAGATGGTAAATTCAAGTGGTAACTAGACTTATCATGGTGAATATTTCATAATGTCAAATCATAATGTTGTAGTATGCCTGAANTCTGTAAAGCAGAGGTAATAATACCACGTAACTTAGAGGACTGGGATGAGGCTTTATAGTCACTATACGTAAAGAGCATAGGTTAGCATAGATGGTAAATTCAAGTGGTAACTAGACTTATCATGGTGAATATTTCATAATGTCAAATCATAATGTTGTAGTATGCCTGAAACTAATAAAATAGTGTATGTCAACTATACTTCAATTTTTAAAAAAAAGAACATGGGTGCCTGGGTGGTTCAGTCTGTTAGGCATCCAACTCTTGATTTCGGCTCAGGTTGTGATCGCGTGGTTCATGAGTTCAAGGCCCATATCGGGCTCTGTGTAATGGTGCAGAGCCTGTTTGGAATTCTCTCTCTGTCACTCTCTGCACCTCCCCCACTCATGCTCACTCTCTCTCTCTCTCTCCCAAATAAATAACAAAAATAAAAAAGAGCATAGACTAGCATAAGATTAGGTGTTCCATAAATTCATTCTATCATTTTTTTCTTATTATTACAACTACTGTGTTAAGGTAAAGTGGGGGAAATCATGGATACTCCAGTGAGTAAGACAGCCAACAACTATATTTTCCAAAGATATGAATGTCACAAAAGAGAAAAAATATGTGGACATGTTTTAAATTAAAGGAGATCTAAGGGACAAGATAATTAAACACAATACCTGATGCTGGCCCCTGCATTAGAGAGAAAAAAAATGTCATAAAGGACATTTATTAGATCAGCTGACAGTCGAATATGGATGGTAGGCAGATGAAAATGTTCTATCACTATAAATTTACGAAGTTGATAACTGCATTGTATTATGTAAAAGAGTATCACTATTCTTAGAAAATACACAGTAACGTATTTAGGGGTAAAGGACCATGATACCTAACATATGTAATTTTACTCTATGATTTTTTTATAAAATTTTTAAGTATGTATTCATGCATATATGCTAACAATCTCCAAGCAGCAAAATAGAATCATTTTATAATTGCTATTTCCCCACCCATCTCTGTCTTTACATCTGTAGTGATCACAACAACAGACATTTTAATGAGAAACCTGAATCATAAAGAATGGATTATACTCAACACACTATGTTTTTAATAACATGGAAACATACACCACATAAAAGTTTCTATCAAAATATAATACTTTAAATCATAAATTTAGTGTCAGTCTGAAAAACTTTACCATCCTTGAACACTCACTTCCCAAAGAATCCAAGCAGGTGATTTTTAATATACTTCCTATTATCTAAAGAACACCTTACATAACAATCTAAATTCTTACCCCATAGTTCTTTCACTTCCATCAAGTCCAGAACCACAATCACACAGCCCAGATTTTTTGCCTTGCTCATCAGAGCCTGTATGGTTTTTCTTCTTTGTAGCTTCTTGAGGTAAGAATGCAGACCATCAGGCTGTCCTGATTGGCTAACTTGACATTTCTGCCAAAGCATGCCTTGGTGATCACGTTTGGTGATAATGAAACTGGTTCTCCATCTACTATGAAGATGGAAATCCCAGGGCACCTGGGTGGCTCAGTTGGTTAAGCATCCAACTTTGGCTCACATCGTGATCCCGCGGTTCGTGGGTTCGAGTCCTGCATCAGGCTCCATGCTGGCAGCCAGAGCCTGGAGCCTGCTTCTGATTCTGTCTCCCTCTCTCTCTACCCTTCTCCCACTCATGCTATGTCTCTCTCAAAAATAAATAAACATTAAAAACAGTGGGAAAAAAAGGCAGAAATCTCTGTCCAGTATCTTGGATTCTATCTCCAGAGAGGGCCAAATACTCAGTGTACCCAATTTTGATGAAACATTTCAAGACAAAAAGGCCCACACAGGCAAAGGTCAAATGAATCCCTCCCCATCTTCCAAAAAAGCACTAAGTTAAACAGTTGAAAACTAAAAGAGTTAAACAGATACTTTTCCAAAGATAGTAAAATGTCCCCCTCTAACACTAAATAAAGCAAATAGTCTCTACACTTCTAGGAGTGCCATCAAATTCTGAAAACTCCCCTGCATCTCCACTTAATGTCACATGACAATATTTTTTTTAATCTTGTCTCAATTCAATAAATACTTTTGTCCATCTTCTTCTCCAATTAACTGAAACCTAAGAATCATTATGTAAACACTAATTCTTACCAAAGAGCCAGTAGTTACAAATTATTTTTCCTACTATGTTGATTTCCCCAAAAGATTGATGAAAGAGGAGCAGGTTGCCACTTAGAGTCTCAAATTACTCTCCTTCAGACTTAGATTTCCTCAGACTTTGAAACCTAAGCCAGATGGATTACCTGAGGTCATCCTGGCCCAAGAGAGTTATTTTAACACCCTCTTCAGACCAGCGTATTCAGAGCAATATTATTTTCCCTTTCATTACTTCAGTGTCCACCCTCATCACAATAAACAGATGGGCACAAGATGAATTAATCTACCATTAAGCTATACATACTATCTCCCCAGTCTTGGTTTTACACTGTGGATACAATTTAGAAAGTTGACTAAAGACGGAGTCACACTAACCTTAAAATTCTGATCTACATCATCTTCATTTTCAGTTTCATTTTCGGCTTCTAAGTCAAGCTCATCGTTGTCATCACTTTCATCCACTACGTCGTCCACTGTGACACAAAATGTGCTATGAGTAGGTCAGAGGTAAGTATTCTGCAACATGCACATCCGAAGACAGGGTGGCACAGATATACCACATTGGTAATTCAGTCACCAAAGGAAAAGTTAAAGAAATGCCTCATTAAAAATGTCTCTAACGCTATTGAAAAACCTGGCAGATAAAGTAAAAGTGCTTCAAAGTTTGAAAAAGCACTGTAAAAATGTCTGGGAGATTTTACTGGTATTCTCAGTTTTTAAAAATGAATAATGTCTTCTGTTGCAACAGCCTGGAACATTTTATATCCTGTACATGAAAATTTCAAGAACAGCTTTATGCCTTTAACAACTGACTTCCCATCTGTTTGTTTCAATGGCTACTATGTGTCTTATACAGTGCAATGTGATAGGAATTTTTTTAAATATGTGTAAATATAGACCCTGTCTGCAGGGAGTTCATAAGGTTAAAGAGCAGAAAAGAGTAAACAGATTACTACAATATAAAAGACTTATGTTCATGAAGGCATATATGTAAAAATGCTGTGGTAATACAAGGGATGGAATAACTAACTTCAAATTGCTTGGGGTCAAGGGGCTTTGAGTGATCGCTTCACAAAACAGGTAGTGATTAAGCAGTATCCTGAAGAAAATATGGCAGCTTTCTAGGTGAACATAAGGGTGAGTAAGTGTGGCTTTTAAGAAGATAAAACAAAAATTTGAGATGATATCTTTGGAAAACAGCAACTGTGACTAAACTTGTATGCTTGGGGAAAAGTACTAAGAAAGGCAAATAAGAATGAGAACATGAAGGTTACAGTAGGCCAAGTAGTTTAGATTTTTAACCTTGGGAAGATCAGCAATGAGAATTTTCAAGAGGAAAATGGCTTAATTCATTTGAAATTTTTCAAAAGATCATTTTGGCAGGTGTGAGAGAGGGAGAACATATGTGGAGGGGAACCAATTAACTGGAGACAGTAACTATCTGACCGATAAAGCAGGAATGGGGATAATGAATATATACTAGGAAAAAACTCAAGGAATAGAATGGAAAGGGACATGAGGACCATGGCTATAGGGGAGACAAGGAAAGAAGAGTAGAGTACTCAGGTAAGTACTCAGGTAAGTAACTGAGTGCTTTAAAACAAAGTAGAGAATATTTTAAAAGGGTTATTTTTCAGGGTGCCAAGGTGGCTTAGTTGGTTCAGCATCCTACTTCAAAATCCTGGTTTGAGGATTAGAGCCCCGCATTGGGCTCTGGGCTGACAGCTCAGAGCCTGAAGCCAGCTTTGGATTCTGTGTCTCCCTCTCTCTGCCCCTCCCCAGCTTGTGTATGCATATGCACTCTCAAAAATAAACATCTAAAAAAAGGATATTTTTCTAAACTATTTAACTCTATTGAGGAAGAACTGGCTAATAAAATTGTATATGTTAAAGTGTACAATGTGATGATTTCATACAAATACACAAGGTAAAATGATTACCAAAACAAAGATAACTAATACATCCATCACCTCACATAATTAACATGGTCAAGAGTGTCTGTGTGTGTGTGTGTGGTAAAAATGCTTAAAAACTCCTCTCGTAAATGTCCAAGTATGCAATACTACATGAGTAACTACAGTTACCATGCTATGCATAGATTCTCAGAACTTAATCCTTTTAAACTGAAAATCTATACCCTTTGACCCCATCACCTCATTTACCACTCCCCACACCTGTGGCATCCGACATTCCATCCTCTGTTGATACAAAATCATTTTTTGTGTTGCTGTTTTGTTTTTTTTAAGATTCCACATATAAGTAATACTATACAGTATTCGTCTTTCCATCTGGTGTATTATTTCACTGGGCATAATGCCCTTCAGATTCATTCATGTTGTAGCAAATGGTAGGATTTCCTTCCTTTATTTTGGCTAAATAATATTCAAATATATATATATACAGATATATGAGAGAAGGAGAGAGAGAGAGAGGAAGGAAGCAAGACAGGAAGGAAAGTAGGTTGATAGATATCACAGTCTTTTATCCCCTTATCTATCAAAAGACACTAAGTTTATTTCTTTTTTTTTAATTTTTAATGTTTTATTTATTTCTGAGAGAGAGACAGCATGAGGCAGGGGAGGGTCAGAGAGAGAGGGAGATACAAATCTGAAATAGGCTCCACGTTCTGAGCTAGCTGTCAGCACAGAGCCCGACACAGGGCTCGAACACACGAACGGTGAGATCCTGACCTGAGCCGAAGTCGGTCGCTTAACTGACTGAGCCACCCAGGCGCCCCACATTAAGTTTATTTCTAACTCTTGTCTATTGTGAATAATGTTACAAGGAATATGGGTGTACAGATCTCGCTTTAAGATCATTATTTCAATTCCTTTGGATATATACTCAGGAATAGGATTGTTAGATCAAATGGTAGTTCTATTTTTAATTTTTTGAGGAACCTCCATACTGTAGCTGTACCATTTTCACATTCCCACCAACAGTGTTAAAGAGTTCTATTTTCTTCACATCCTTGCAGATATTCCCTATGTCTTGTCTTTTCGATAATAGCCATTATAACAGGTGTGAGATGATATCAGTAAGTGGTTTTGATTTATTACCCTGATGATTACTGACATTGAGCACTTTTTCATAAACTATCTGCCATTTGTATGTCTTCTTTGGGAAAATGTTTATTTAGGTCCTTTGCCCAATTTTTAGTTGGATTACTTGCTTTTGTACACTTCAGCTGTGAGAGTTCTTTATATATTTTTAGACAGTAGCTCATTCTCAGATATATGTTTTGCAAGTATCTTCTCCCATTCTGTAGGGCAATAAATTGAAATTGAAACTGAAATAAAACAGAATCTTTTTAGTTTGTCAAAATCCCACTTGTTTCTTTTAGCTTCTGTTGCCTGTGCTTTTGGTGTCTTACCCAAGAAATCACTACCAAGACCAATGTCAAAGATCTTTTTCCCTAAGTTTTCTTCTAGGAGTTTCACAGTTTCAGGTCTTGTAATTAAGTCTTTGATCCATTTCAAGATAATCTTTTATGGGTGGTATAAGATAGGATACAATTTTATTCCTTTGCATGTGGACATCCAGCTTTCTCAATACAATTTATTGAAAACAATGTCCTTCCTCCACTGTGTATTCTTAGTGCCCTTAACAAAAATTAATTGACCCCATATGTGCAGGTTTAGTCTGGGCTCTCTATTCTGTTACACTAATTTATGCTATATTTGAGTACCATCCTGTTTTGATTACTATAGCTTTGTAATAGTTCAAAATCCAGAACTAATGCCTCTCTAGCTGTTCTTCTTTCTCGGGATTGCTTCCACTACCGGGGGTCTTTTCTAAGTTCCATAAAATTTTAGAAAAGTTTTTTGTGTTTCTGTGAAGAATGCCATTGCAATTTTCATAGAGACTGCATTAAATCTGTAGATCACTTTGGGTAGTACAGGCCTTTTCACAATATTAATTCTTCCAATCCAAGAACACAGGATATCTTTCTATTTATTTGTATCTTCTTCAATCTCTTTCATCAATGTCTTATAGTTTTCAGTGTACAATCATTCAACTCTTTGGTAAATTTTTTCCTATTTTGTTTTCAATGCTATTATAAATAAAACTTCTATCTTCTCTTTCAGATAGTTTATTAAGTGTATAAAAATGCAACTGATTTTTTGTATATTTGATTTTATATCCTGCAAATTTACTGAATTCATTTATTCTCTGTTTCCTCATCCATAAAATGAAGACACCCAGAGTGTTGCTGGGAGCATTACACAGGCTAATATATAATGTGCCAGGCAAGAAGTATGTGCTCTGAAAATGTGTGTTATTACTATTGCCTGAGGAACTATGGTACTGTCCTAGGTCACTCTGTAACAGCAGCTCAATTCATCCTAATTAATACAGTCATCAAATTGCCTTAAGATCGTTTGGAAATAGCAAAAATTAAATATTCATATTATATATATATACATATATATACATATATATACACATACATATATACATACATATATATACACNAGGGAAGAACTGACATTTAGAGAATGAACTATAAGACAGAAAGAAAAAGACAGAATTCAGCAAAGTCTATGGCAAACAAGAAAGGTGACTGCTTGGATAAGGAGAAGGGAAATCACAGTTCAGTATCAGAGAGAAAATGTTTTTAATTTTTAACCAGACTTTTCAAATATTTTCCTTTACATGGTATCTCCCTTTAGTTTTCTGTTCCAAATGTGAAATGTCATATAGCTTTGGGTGTGTGAGGCCTTCTTTTCTATTCTAATGAATATCAATTATTAAAATTATATAATTAAAATCAGGGAATATAGATCCTTGTTACTGATCTTCAAAATGTCCTTAGCTCATTTATACTAAATGAAATTTAAAATACTCATTTAAACTAAAATACAGGGAAAAACTCAAATGCCTATCAATAGGAAACTAGTTAGATAAATTATATTGTATCTATATGATATAACAATTAAAAGGAATGAGTCAGTACTTTCTGTAAGGTTTTGGAACGTATCTTCCAAGGAGTTTATTTTGCTTTTGCTATTGCTCCTTGAATGTGATCCACTTTCCCTCTGTTTTCTAAATGGTTTTGTTCCTGTAACTGCATATATAACACACAGAGAAAGGCTATTGAATTTTATATGTATCTTATAAACAGTACTTCAACAACTTTTATCTGGTCTAAGACACATCTTCTTAACTGACTTGCTGGGATTTTCTATATAAACAAAAATATCCTCCACAGATACTGATAATCATTGAAAGAGTAGGATAAAGTAAAGACCCTTCCTTTCCCGGGCTTATGGATCTGCCTAAAGCTTTCAAAATGATGTTAATGAGCAATGGTTGAGTAAAGCATTCTCTAATACTTCATTACTGTGTGTGATGATGGCTATTGATCTGAGTTGGATAATATCCAGCTTGTCTGGGAAATATTCCTGGATTCCTTAAGAAATTTTATCTGGAACTAAGAATGATTTTTATTAAATCTCTTCATGGCATTTAGCAAGATACTCACTGGTTTCCTTCCTCTGACCTTTTATTAAATTCTAGTAATTAATTAAAATCTTAATATTATGATGAGCTTACTTTTTAAAAAATAATCCTTAATTGTCATGAAAAATACAGCTCAATTCAATTTGCTAATATTTTAGGAATTTTATATTTTCTTGAGTGACAATTATCTCCGGTTTCAGGTTATTCCTACCAGGTTTGATTTCAGCACAAAGCTGCTTCTAAATTTTTCCTTTATTTCTATGCTCTGGAAAACAAAGCATAAGAAAATTTCTTGAAAATTAAGATCAAGTTATCAGCATCTGGGGTCTTCACTGAAGGCAACCTCACCTGCAGATTTTCTACTACTTAAGTCGATTTAAGTTCCTCATTATTTGTCTAAAATATTGTCCATTTCAATCATATTTTCAAATGTATTAACAGTAGTTATCTTCTGAATCCACGTGGATTGGTTGAAATCCCTCAATTTATTTTGCAAGAAAAAATAACACTGTTTCTATGAACTTCTCCTCTTTAGTCAATGCTGACAGTTTTATCTATCTATGCTCTAGTATTTATGGCACACTTGTGATTATCTAACTTGTACAAAATAACCCCTGCTGTCTTATTTTAAACATTTGTTCTGTATGATACTGACTCTTTGGAGATGGGACTAACAGCTATACATCTGCCAATCTATTTACTTTCAAGCTCTCCATCTTGAGGTTTTAAGAGTCTCTAGTATAAATCAGCTACTTAGACTTTGGTTCTTAACCCAATCTGAGATTCTTCTCCTTTCAGTTAGACTATTTTATCCATTTAGATATCTTATTTCTGAAACTGATTTGCTTGTTTTCACTTTGTATTTAGCACTCTTAAGATTTCTGTGCATCTCTGAAATTTCCTTGGTTTTCAGAACAATAATAGACCTCTTCAAGAATTTTTCCCAAGGAAAAGAAGTATATAATTTTATATAGAATGTCAAAGTGTTCACAGTCTCTAAGTCCATCCATGGTTCAATAGATCCCACACTAAGGATCCCTGTTTCAGATGTTAATTTTACATCTGAAAGCCCATATTTCTATTTCTATAATTATTTTAGAAATGCAAGAATAGTGTAATATTCCTAAGAATAGGAACTTCACCAATATAAATAATACAAATTATATATAAATATTATAAATTTATTTTATTTGTGTAAAAGACCCAGTTTGCTATAACTGAGGATTATGTATCTTTGGCCAAGAGTTTGTGGGTGTATTTCAAAAGAATATTACAATTATTTAGTGTTACATAATTAATAATTTGTAATGTTTAATACAATTATTCTGCTACCATGTTATCTCAATTCATCACTGGCTGAGCTTGGGTGATATTTCATGCAATTATTTCAGAAAGGGTACCTGGATAATCTACTTCCATACCACTATATACCTACAAATAAGTCACCTTCACATATGGAAGGCAACTTAATAAGTGTTCAAAAACTTGAATCATGACTCTTTCCTTCAAATCTCTGTAGATGCTGCTTCACTATCTCTTGGTATTTAATGTTCTAGAGACTAAGTCTTGGGGTCAGTTCAATTCCCTCATCAACAAATGTTACATGCACACCATCTGTGTCTAATAGGTGCTGAGGATAAAATGAAGGGAAAAAACAACCATCCTATCCTCACAGAACTTATATTCTACCTGAAGAAGGTAAAAAATAATGAAAAACTTGGGCTGCTGGATGGCTCAGTCAGTTCAGCATCCGACTCTGGCTCTGGTCATGATCTCGTGGTTCGTGAGTTTGAGCCCCACATCGGGCTCTTTGCTGACAGCTCGGAGCCTGGAGCCTGAAGCCTGCTTTGGATTCTGTGTCTCCCTCTCTCTCTGCCCCTCCCTAACTCGTGCTCAGTCTCTCTCTCTCTCTCAAGAGTAAACATTAAAAAATAATAATAATGAACACTGTGAGAAACATAATTAAGCCTGATATGTGAAAAAAATAATGGTAAACAGAAAGAAGGTATTTTCCTTGTGTCTGAACTGTTGCTGTTAAAACCCTCCTCTTACATCTTAATTACGAAGGCTTGTTAGTCAATGCAAATCTTCATTTCTACTTTAGTGATCCATTAGTCTGAGATGAAACAGGAGCCCTCAGAAAAGTATTATCTCTGGTCATTTTTTTCCCCATGTTTGCTGAATTCACTGCACTAGAAGTCAGCTTTCTTGACCTATGTGATTATTCTGGACACTGAATAAAGAACACTATGGGGTATATCCTATATCCTATCCCCCTCCAAGTATTAATACCTACTACATCAATAGAAGTCTCCCCTGCTTTCTACCAGTTACAACCTCCACTTCAACCCCCATAATTCTACACTGAGATATAGGACAGAAAGGCACTCTAACTGCTCCTTTACTGTCCCCTCCAAATAGGTGTTATTGGCACCTCAACCTGGAGTCTGAGATATTGCATTTACAGAAGGTTGAATGGAGAGTGGATGCTCTTCTTTCATATATTCATACCGTTACCATGTTTGTTGCATGTTCTATATTTAATTTGGGGTTGTTGGGTTTTTTTTTCCAATTGCAATGTTGAGATTTTATTTTATTTTTTTTAATTTTTAATTTTTTTGTTTTTTTTTTTTTTACAAATAGTTTATTGTCACGTCGGTTTCCATATAACACCCAGTGCTCATCCCCACAAGTGCCCTCCTCCATGCATACTTCTCAAANGGTTGCTGGGTTTTTTGTTGTTTTTCGTTCTGTTTTGTTTTAAGTAGGCTTCACACCCAGTGCAGATCCCAATGTGGGGACTGAACTCATGAGCCTAAGATCAAGACCTGAGCTGAGATCAAGAGTCAGACACTTAACCAACTGAGCCACCCAGGCTCTCCTGCATGTTCTGTTTCATGAGAATGCTTCTTTTACTTGTTTACACTTTTGGTACAAATCTTACCCTATTTTTAAAATCTGTAGTAATTTAAAATGCAAAGGGAAAGAGAAATTAGATCACTGTTTTCACTTCCCTATCTTATTTAAGTCCCTGACTTCGCTGTAGATTTTTAAACCTTTTATTTTTCTTTTCATTTTTTTAATGTTTTATTTATTTTTGAGAGAGAGATAGAGACAGTCTGAGCAGAAGAGGGTCAGAAAGAGAGGGAGACACAGAATCCAAAGAGAGGCTCCAAGCTCTGAGCTAGCTGTCAGCACAGAGCCCGATGCAGGGCTCAAACCNCTTTTAAAGGAAGTTTCTGAGTAATCCATTTTGATATTTTGTGTGGACTAAACTTGTACTTTAATAATAAAACATTTCTTAAATAATATCATAATAGCATACTCTGTGGCATATACCACTAATAAATCTATATCTAGGATAATAAAACTAAATATAGTTACCTGGAAATTCTCTTAAATCACTTATATCAAGTAATTGCTTTAAAAAAATTTTTTAATGTTTTATTTATTTCTGAGAGAGAGAGAGAGAGAGAGAGACAGACAGCATGAGCAGGGGAGGGTCAGACAGAGAGGGAGACACAGACTCTGAAACAGGCTCCAGGCTGTGAGCTAGCTGTCAGCACAGAGCCCGAAGTGGGGCTCGAACCCACAAACCGTGAGATGATGACGTGAGCTGAAGTTGGACACTTAACCAAATGAGCCAACCAGGCTCCCCTAGTAATTGCTTTTAAATGGAAAAAATCTTCCATTTGTTTTTGGAAAAAAGTAACTGACAGGAAAATACTTTAGAAATTCTATTAATAGTCTACACTACATTCTCTTTTCCACTTTGCTAGATCTTACCCCCACCCCTCAAAAAATCTACTTTTTCCCCACATTAAGAAATTTAAACTCTTACTTCTTTTACCATGTTCCCAGTATTATACCAAAAATGGCAAACAGCCAGGTTCTGATGATTTCATTATTTTCATTCAAGTCAGTCATGTGCAAGTTTTGTTTAGCATAAACTATAACATTTTTGGTGACTAGGTATTCTTAACTTTAAAAGAATGAAAGTTCATCAAAAAGTTATAAACGGAAGCCCAAATGTAATTACCTAAACATTTAATGTACATTCTTATGTTCTGAAAATTCTTTTTAACTGTGAAATAATGTTCCTATATGTATGCATAAATTTTTTGAGATTCAAATTTACATAAATGTAACATTCCACACTACTTCCCCTAATTATCAGACCTCAGTTTCTTATATTTAAATAAATATTTAACTAAAACATAATGTGAAAGTTCACTGTGTGCATGGAGGCCTTCTTTTGCTGAGGACTTGGAAACAAGAAATAAAAAGTCAACAGTCACACAATTCCAAGAGACACTGAAGCCAGCAATAAATACATGGTCTTACCTTCAGGGGGTAAACTGTACAGCTGGGCCACAGGCCCAGTCACAGGAATAACGGGCAGCTGGAAATGGAAAGAACTTTTAATCGTTGGAAGTGGCAGGCGATTTTTAGGAAAACACTTCCTCATTATTAGACTGGAGGTGTTGACAAGAGGATCAAGGGTCCTAACTGCCAAACATTCCTGTTTTTTAAGAGAAGGAAAAAAGGAAAAAAAAGGAAAAGAAAGAAGGTAATAAGCCTTTGGTGAATAACTGAATCAATTTTATATTCCTTCATAAAGTAATACATCAATAAGTTTCAAGGTACAAATACCAAGAAAACCAGTATTTTAATATGATTCTAAAATAGCTTTGGCTATTCAGAAGGGTCTCTTCATAGGTAAGTGGCAAATTTAGTTAATACTTCTCTTAAAATATTTTTACTAAGCAAAAATCAGTACCATCTTTGGCACCAAAATCGTCGAAGCATATTAGTCCCCCCCATACCCCCAGTTTCAGTCAATTGTGGTCCAGAGCAGATGATCTTCCTTCCGACCTAAGGTCAACTGTCAGAAAGTCAATACTAGCCCTATTGCTACAATACGACATACTAACCTCACCCCCCTCCGTTCATCTAATCACACAGGCATTTTATCATCTCTTGTCATCATAAGACAGATGAGTAAAGTACAATAAGATATTTTGAGAGAGAGGGACCACATTTACTTTTATTACAGTATATTGTTGTAGGTGTTCTATTTTATTACTAGTTGTTAATCTTGTACGGGGCCTAAGTAGTAAACTTTGTGATAGGTATGTACGGTATAGGAAAAAACACATCGTATGTAGAAGGTTGAGTACTGTCCCAGGTTTCAGGCACCTAAACCAGGGGAATCTTGGAACGTATACCCCACAGGTAAGGGGGGCTATTATGCTAAGTAATATCTATGAGTGACCTATGAGGCATTACTTAGCAAGCCTAGGACACAAAATAAAAATTCTTTTTAATGTACGGAAAAAAGAAAAAAAAGCATTTGGTAAAAACCACAGTGAGTAAGAAATGTGTAAGAAATAAAAAAGAATGTGAGCATTAGCTAAGCCTTCCTCAGAACTGTCTTGGTTATCACACAATAGCACCTCTAATAAGTTGGCTCTTCAACTCATTAAAAAAAAAAGTAGCCTGAACACCACAATTTTAAGTTTCAAGAGTTTAATTGGCGGCTCTGTTATCTAACCTTGAGAAGGGCTAATAAATAGGTGAATAGGGAATTTGAATCTATAACATATAACACTATTATTATTATTATTATTATTATTACTGACAGCTGGCATTTACATAGTACTTTGATACAAATTTTCACATCTGATCTGTCAGAACAGTTGAGAGATTAAGACTCAGAAATGTTAAGTGACATAAACATAGCCACCCCACTCTTCCTAATACACCGATTATCCATCACTGTCTATATTAGGAATAGTAAAAACAAGTACATATGTTTGATCTAGAAAAGAAAAGCTTAGGATAAACATAAATTCTGTGTTCAGACATCTTAACTACTGCCAAGTGGAAAGAGACGTGTGTAAGACCAACAGGGCACAACCAAGATAACTGGCTGCGACTTTCAAAAAGGCAGATTTCTTTCTAATAATTATAGCCTTCTAAAAACAAAGGAGTTGCACTGTAACATCCCCATTGCCCAGGGCTGACAGTCCTCTCGCTAAGGATTTTGTCAAGAAGGTTTATGGTTAAGATGGCAGCCAGGACTAGGATTAACTCAAAGTTTCACTCCTGTAGCTTCTCTATCCAGAAGGAAGACACTGACAACACTGCCAGACAACAGAACTGGCGTACCAGCTATAAAGGATCCACAAATACCTTATGAGGGGAACATGCAAAACTGAGTACAGTCAACTGCACATCTTAGAAAACATGGATATATGCATTCCCTTCCTGCCCAGTGGATGGATCTAGACATCGTCCTTTTACCTATAGGGAAAAAATTCTCATATTGTGGAGATATGCACCGGGTATTTTCTCCAACTCAATGTGAGGTCACGGGAGAAATGATTGTGACTTTTGGTTTTCAAATATTTTCCTGAACATATTTATCATACTTTTTGAGTATTTATTAGAAATACTAAGTTTTCTTAAGAACCAAATATTAACACATAACCAGAGTAATAGGAAGAAAACAAAAAACTCACTTGTGAAGTGTTATAGAGAATTTTCATCCCATTGGCATCTATAAATGCTTTTCTTCCCAACTTGATGTTTGTAACACTTTTTAAGCTCTGTAAAATTCCTTTCCGAATGAGCATGTTTCTATGCCGGTTATCATGGCGGTGCCAATCTACATAAATTGTTAAAAGGACTTGGACATATCCTCTGTCTACAGCTCTCCTGGCGTTTGTTTCTTTAACAAAAGAAAATTGAAAAAGAATATTTTTTAAATGACAAGAGAAAGTAGTTGAATAAATCAAATTAAAAATATCATTATAATATTGTAATGAGTTCTTACAATTTTTCCAAAAATATATATAGCAGCGACATATTTAAATATTTTTATCTAACAAAATAGAAGTTCCAGATGCCAAACTACAACATTTCCAGAAACCTGCCCATATATTGTTTTATGGTTAATAAATACCAAAATATCTTTAATACAGTTAGGGCTATATCTTTTTAAATGTTAATACCAAAGTTTCATGTTGTTTAAAACTTATACCAACTTTGATTACACTAAATAGGATATATAAGCCTTTACCTTGCTAGCTGTGAATATGATTTTGCTAAAAGACATTATCATTATGGTAACTTCTATCATAAACCTTGTGTTTCCACTGAAATTAACTCCATTGGACTGTAGCTTCAATTAATACTATAATACAGTATTACAAACTGTAAGTGTTTCCACTGAAATCAACTGCTTTTTTTTTTCTAAAATTTTTTTAATGTTTTTATTTATTTCTAAGAGAGACAGACAGACAGACAATGTGAGCAGGCGAGGGTCAGAGAAAGAGGGAGACACAGAATCTGAAACAGGCTCCAGGCTCTGAGCTAGTTGTCAGCACAGAGCCCGAGGCAGGGCTCGAACTCATGAACCGTGAGATCATGACCTGAGCCAAAGCCGGATGCAAGCCAACTTGAGCCACCTAGGCACCCTTGAAATCAACTGCTTTAATTACCCCCACAACTACATAAGTATCCATGCAATAACAATGCTGAGTTAAAAATACGTATACAACTTTGGAGCACTTGGGTGGCTCAATGAGTTAAGCCTCAGACTCAACTACAGCTCAAATCATGATCTCGCAGTTCATGAGTTCGAGCCTCACATCAGGCTATTAGCACAGAGCCTGGTTGGGATTCTGTCTCCCTCTCTCCCTGCCCTTCCCCTGCTTGCTCTCTATCTCTCTCTCAAATAAAAAATAATAATTAAAAAAACATGTATACAACTTTTAATAAATGAAATGTAAGGAGTACTTCGCCTCTTTTGATCATTAATTGTTTAATGTAATAAAAACTACATTAAAGAACTTTTTTGTAAATGGTCAATTTTACTGGGGTAGAATTTACAGAAATCCACAAGTTTCATCTACTTTATTATTTTAAAAGTGTTAATATTTTAGATTATTAACCAGAAGGGTACATTTCACTAGAATAGCTGTAGGGGAATCCTATCATACCAACATCCTGAGCCACACAACACCACGTAGGTAGGCCATTGATAGGAGCACAAAATAATGTGGAATACCAACCCATCTGAGCTTCTTAAATTACAAAGAAATTCTAATCTCTTCCTAACCTAAGTTTACCCCCTGCTACATGGCATAGGCACTAAGATAATGTAACAGTAATGTTCTGCTGCTTTTAGTTACCTGAAAGAATTACTACAGCTTCCAAATGTGCTAATACGTACCTAAAACATAAAGATACGGAGATCAACAAACATTAATGCCCTACCAGAAGGCATTAGAGAGCTGGAAGAAATTCACGTCGGGAGTGAAGCTTTCTTGTGTAAGTTTTAAAAACCTCTATTGTGTCTTGAAGAGCTTTTGGCCAAAGCTGTGGCTATTTTCAAAATTGGTTCAATGGTTTTGACTAACAGGAGTTTCATGTATTTTAAGGGAATACATACTTTGTTTACACCACCTGGAATATATAAGCCTTTCCTTTCAGTTACTATCGGAGTATGATTTTTCTTAAAAAACATTATGATCACTATAACACCTATTACAAAATGTGGTTTTCACTGGAATTCCCAATAGGCTAAACAGTATTTATATGAAATATTTAAATTCTTTATTAAGGATCAAATAAGAAACTTGCCCATAACTCAAACACAGGTGCTGAGTGAAGAGAAACAAACAGAGCTGTCTGCACTCTGCAACGGAGCACAACTAAGAAGTTTAGTAAAGGGGTTTTTATACATGGGTTCAGGATTCCTAACTCACAATCAGCCTGTGTCTCTTCTTCCCTCTCTGGTTAAGAGAAATTCAGGTTTCCCTTTCGACCACAGCATCTCAACTACACTCTAGCAACAGCACCCAAGTACTTGTCAGTCTGCACTGAGCATGAATATGCGTTCTTTGCTTTACACTCACTCAGGCTTATTATAGTAGTCTCATTTACCCTTTTAAAGTAAATTATTGCCCCCTCCAAACAAGCAGTCAAAAAAAATCAATGGATAAGAATGTTCCATAATGTCACAGTGCATTTAATAATCTGCAGTGTGCTACTTAACATTATCTTGCATTATTAAATTTTTATCCTATCTAGTGCCATGTGCCATATGAAAATAGACAGCAACTATACTCATCCTACTTGTGAGTAATATTTTTACCTGGTGGGGTAAAATGATATGTTTGCCACCATACTCCTTTGAAGGAAGAGAGAGTAAAAGGAAGAATACTTCTTAAAATGGAAGATACTAGATTTCAGTCATCTTAGATTAACTGATTCTACAAATAGTTGGAACTTATGAGGGCTTTAGTGTTTACTGATTTAGAATTAGTGATTTTGTCATCCATGATACTGAAAATTAGTAAGCTTCAGTTTTAACAGCTATTTTAATCTATTCTAAGTCAAAAATATGTCTATATTAATTTAAAAATTAGTCTGTAAATAACAATTTGAACCACAAAGTAAGGGCACAACAAAGCAAAGCTACACCTACCTTTGAAAATTAATCCCAAGTATTCTAATCTTGGTCTAAAGTTTATCACATCAAATATGAAAATAAAACTACACAGCTAATCTAATTGAGTACTACACATTTCACTTCAAAGATAAAACAGTTAACTGAATTTTATATTCTCTGGTATATAATACTAACACCTAAGGTGATTTTTTAAATAAATCATTACTTTACCAAATATCAGATTTTCAACCAATTAATCATTTGCTACTGTTCAAATGAACAATTCTAGTCATCCAAATTTAAGGGCAAGCTAGTCTTACCCTTGATTACACAGTTTTGGGGGAAAATAACATAGAAAGCCATCAACACTTATTCTTAGGACTAAATGTTACTGTGGTCAAAATATTTATTTAATCAGGCTGATAAGAGTGGAAGCACTAACAAAAATTACTATTTAAAACAGATACTGAGTATATGGGAGAGAGAAAACATACAATGTAGATAAATTACTTTCCAAAGGAATCATATCATGAGACACATCTACTTCAAATGCTTCAATTTTGAAAATCAGAAAAGAGCTGCTTTAGTTTGTAAATGAATTCAGTAAACTGTAAATTTACATTAAATCATTTTTCAGTAACATAAATTTGAATTTGATAGAAATAAAATTTCTAATAAGAGGTTTCCATATGAAAATTGTGTGTTTGATATAGAGACAGTAGTTGTTAAAAATATTTTCATAGTAAATATTCTCAGTACCATGTTACCTTCGCCTTTTAAAAGATGATACTTAGGTAATATTTACATATTACTTTCCTCTATTAATAAGAGGACTTTACGTTTATATAATGAACTTATAAAAAGGAATTCCATGTATTTAAAAAAATTCCATAAATATACTGAACTATAGTTCAATAAACATAAACAACATTAGCTAGGACACATATCAATCAACCATATGAAAAGATAAAAACAACTTTGACATTTAATTATCACAAACTAGCTTTATAACTACAGACTAAATCTACATTTCCAGTTTAACATAGGAGAATATTTGGAAAAATAGTATCTAGTATTTCTAGTATTTAAAAACTTACTTGATTTTAGCAATGCAGCAAGAGTGTCTAAAGCAACCCTGTCAACGTGAGAAAACACAAACAACAACAAAACTAGTAAAATTAATCTACAATAGTAAATTCAGACAATCTTTTCAGATAAGTAATTATTATCTATTCCAAAAGTCATTCCTGTTAGAGTCAATTACATATGGTGTTTCTCTGTATGGATCTCTTCCTCAGGTTAAAATCAGATAGGAGGAAGATTGAAATATTAACAGGCAAGCACCAAAAAAATTTTTTTAAGGAAGAAAATTAACAATATTTAAGTCTTTACATCAGAGATTAGATGAACAGAATCAATTACTGTGCTTGTATCTGACACTGACAGAGTTCACAAAATAACAATATTAAGAATCAGAGTCCCTGATTCACAAAAATTTAAAACAAGTGTTAACACAAATAAAATTCATAACTACAAAATTCTACAGATGTTCATAGTTATCTGACTTTAAATTATTTTTGCTCCATCAAGCAATAATCCTAATATTTCACGTGATAACAAATGTGAAATATTTTTAGAACTAGGAGGTTTGGGGAGAAGTATGAGCCCTTAACATTTTTCAGTTATAAGGCAGCAAAGAAAATAATGAACCTACTTTATATCTCAAAAACTCTTACTGCCCATTAAAGGACGAAGGAATTGCCCCCCAAAAGTTACAAGTACTTCTGTTTTCTTTTAACATAAATACTCAAATACCCACAGTAAAATCAACTGGCATTAATCAGCTTTAAAAACACACAGAACATCACTGTGGAAAACCCTATGCCGCAAATATTTTTTTAAATAAGTTACTGAAAAATTGACACTTAATTGCAGTAACTTTAAAAATATAAGGCTACATACTATATACAGTACCTCTTGTTAAGAGTTCAACAACTATAATTTGCATAAAAATATGCACTTTGTCAAACTTAAGCATGTCATTCATCATCAAGCATTTGTTGAATGCCTACTAGACACCCACAGTAGCAGCTTCTTCATTGGTATAAAATCAGCAAACTTATCTCTTCCACAGTTTTACAGTCTAGATAATGTGATAAAATGTACACACCTGTGAAAAGAATGACTCAAGAAATTAAAACCAAAAAAAAGCAATAAAGTGAATGCTGCACACATTAGTGTAAAGAAAACAGAATGACCACAGAGTATTTGTTTAAAGGTAAAGAACAGAGGTGAGTGGGAAACTGGAGATGGATACTGGTTCACAGTAAAGTGCACAACAAGGATCTAGGACTAGGCACAAAGTACTCATTTATAATAAACACTCATTAATGCTACCCTTCAGAGCAAGTTGTTAATAGCTACACTTTGGTTTACTGATGCAAATAAAGCAATCATCTAAATCTTTATTTAAGATAACATTTCTAAAAAGGAAAGCAAAAGTATATGCTTTAAAAACATTACAAATTCATACTTGTTACTTTCTCAAAACAATGTGAACTTATAATGGTGAGTTAAAATTAAATGAAAATTATAAAATTACATACCGAATTTTCATAGTACTAAATCATCAGTAAGAAACTTTCCATAAATTTATAATTACACAATAAAGTGTATATAAGACTGTAAAACAGGAATAAGGATGGCTTTGAAACTGGTCAAAATTAAACATAGATCTAAAGAGACCCTCCAAGGGACATGACAATACAAAGTATAAAACAGAAGACTGATAAATGCCAGAAATTGTTTTTTTTTTAATGCCAGAAATTGTTATAGGTGCCTCATATATGTGTCTTTCTAGTTAATTCTTAAAATAATCTTGGTCCATAGAACTGGCACATTTTATGGATAAAGAAACCAAAGATTTCAGAATATAATGTGCCTAGGGTCCCATAAAAACTAGGTGCTATGAAAAATGAGTAATATAAGCCTCTTGTTAACAAAGAAAATTATGAAATCTGAAATACTGGTTTCCTGCAAAAAAGATGTTGAAATCCTAACCCCCAGTACCTCAGAATGTGACCTTATTTGGAAACATCATCACTGCTGCTGTAATTAGTTTAAAAGAAGTCATGGGGAGACTCTCTGAAGACAGACACACAAGAGAACCCCACGTGAGGACAGAGGCCGAGATTGCAATGCTGCAGCTATAAGCTAAGAAACACCAAAGGCTGCCAGCAAACCACCAGCTAAAAAAAAGAAGAGAGGAAGGATTCCCCCATAAAGGTTTCAGAGGGAGCACTGGCCCAGCCAAAAAGGTGATTGTGGACTTCCAGCCTCCAGAACTAGGAGACAATAAATTTCTGTCATTTTAAGTCACAAAATTTGCTCAAGGAACTTTGTTACAACAGCTCTAGGAAAGAAATATGATCACTTAGCTGCAATCACTTGCAATGAAATGAAACGATTTTCCCATCTACAGTTCAGTCTTTATTAAAAATATAAAAATCTTAGAGTACTTTTAGAGAAAGTCTTTCTTTCTTTGAACCAAATAAAAGTGCCCCTGACAGTTTCTAATCCTTAAACTACATGTTTTTTGGGTTCATTCTTATTCTTCAATACCGGCAAAACTGGGGTGTGAACCCAGTTCTTTCTGACGCCAAAGACCATTGTACTTGTTCCATAGTTGCACTGGACCAAAAGAAATTATGAAGTTTGGTGTAAAATCATCTTGATATTTTCACCAAAATGTTACTTAAAAGGTATTTTTAAAAACTTCAGGACAAAAAATTTCTGAAATTCTCTGACACATATAAGCCAGTACATATTTATAATATAAAGTTACAAAAGAATTTTGGAATAACAGATTTCCTGAAATGCACAGTTTGTATTGTGCTAATTGATAAGAATTTTCCAGTTTCACTATTTTATACTTCCTCATGTATTTTTCCAATCTACCTATGTCCCACACAGAATAATACAACCAACAATGAACGGCTTACAAAGCAGACTATGGCTTATTCCTTTAGAGCAGTAAAGGAAGAAAAGCTTTAGCTCTAGGTACTCATGAAGTCACATTTCCTTTAAATTGGGAGTCAATCCTTACGGGGATGTTCAAGAACCCACTGCTTCCTAAGCTGCTTCCTTCTGGATTAACAGTGTTTATATCTATAAACCTAAAATTGGAAAGGGAAGGAAATCCTCAAGGGCAGCACCACCATTCAAACATAAATTATATCCCTAATCTTATTTCTCAAACACGGAGCATTATTTCAGAGGAGGAAGAACAGCAAGACAAATGTTCTAGATGTCAAGAATTTTTAATTAAGGGGGAGACCCTAAGATTATTAAAAATGATAAAGAGATCGAGATGCAAATGTTTGGTCGATGAATGGTTTATTTTTTTAAAGTAAAAATAAAGTAAAAAATTTGTTTTTCTTTTTAAAATATGAATACAGTAAGGAATAAAGGGATAATTTAGATAGCTCTATTCCTTGCCTAGAAGTTTATACCCAGTATTTCTACATAATTTTAGATATATTCCCATATTGTATATTATAATGATATTTGTGAAATGTTCTATTTCTCCTAGGAAGATTTTATATTAGATATGACAACTGGTTAGAATAAACTAATGTGACCTTAAGAATGAATTCAAACTTATTAGATAAAAGATATATTAAAAAGTACTTTATAGGACAAGGGGAGAAATGGTACATAAATTAAAAAATAAAGAATATACTTTTAGTTCTAACTAAAATTCATTCACAGCCTCATGACTACATTACTTACCTAAACTAGTTACACTGCACTCATAGGCACTGTGATAATTATAAAGTCATCTCATTAAACCCTCAAACCAAACTTCTAATGTAGGAGCCAATATTTCCATTTACAGACGAAGCCAGGGCTTAAGTAAGGTAACTTACTTCATACCCTAGAGCCAGTCAGTGACAGAGCTAACATGCAAACCCAGTTCGGCCTGCCTTTGGAGCCTACTCACTACACTACACAAATTCTACAAGCTGGTTTTACTAATTGTGATACAACCATTTTCTTTGCTTTGTTACATTTCATCAGATGCTCTACAACTGTGTATGATTTCTGCATAAGTAAATATGCTAAGAGATTCCACCAAACAATATTTAATGAATAATTATATGCACAAGTCAGCTTCATTTTCTGGAAGTGTAAAAGCTGAACTATTTGACCTTTATTTTAAAAAGAGTGAAAAGACTGGAAATGTTCTGAACTTATATTTACACAATTTAGTAAAATACAATTTACTAAATAAAATTCAGCTAATGTAGATAAATTCTGCCTCAAAAAAGAATCACAGCTAATAAAAGTAGAAAAAATGAGAAAATTAGAAAAGTCACTATTCTGCCACCCCTAAAGAAATAATGAATCTAGACAATGTCATGAAATACTGCTAAATTATTAGGTGGAAAGTCGAGCAATCACTTCAGTTCAGTGATCTTAAGTGATACAAAACAGAGTACCCAGCACGTCTGAAACATTTTTGATGAGAAAAAAGGAACCAAGATCTAATCAATCCTCTAGCTCTACTGGTCTAGAGGAAATTCAAGGGACATACCTACATGTTAAAGGAACCCAGGATACAGTCATCTTAAATCAGAATGTTGGGGCAATCTACAAAACATCACCCAGGTCCTTCAACAAATTAATAAAATGGAACCAAAAACAGGGGAACTGTTATTGATTTTTAAAGATTATGAGACACAGCAATCAAATAAAATGTACAAATCTTATTTGGACTCTGACTGGAACAAGCCAACTGTAAAAAAGACATTTCAAAGACAATCAGAAAGTATCATATGATATTAAGGGATTATTAATACTGCTGGACAATGGAACAATATTCCAGAAACACTAACAGGAAAATGTATTGGTGATAATCATACTAAAGAATTCATAGAATAAATTTAACAGCTGATATTTGCTTCAAAGGACAGAAAAAGAAAAGAAAAGAAAAGAGACAGGAAAGCGAAAACTGAGATAAAAATGGCACAATGTTGGTTACTGCTGAAACTGAGTGGTGGGTACGTCAGGGTTCTATTCTAGCTCTGTGCTTGTCTGTAATTACGCTAGTCTATTTTTGTGTAGGTTTGGAAACTTCCTAAATGTGATGAGGAACATGTGTACCCTGTTTGGATCCTGATTCAAACAAACCCATTAAAAAAGGGCACTCTGAGACAACAGGAGAAAATTGAACACAGACAGGATTTTATGTTATATAAAGGAATTAATCATTTAGTTGAGTATGATTTTAGTATTTTGGTTATTTTTTAGGTCCTTATTTAGTAGAGTTATATACTGAAGTATTTGGGGAAAAATGATAAAATATCTTAATTTTTTTACAGAAATATATATATTTGAATCACATATATGAATGAAATATATGAATAGCATCTGGGATTTACTTAAAAATACCTCAGCATAAATAAAAGCATTGAGGAGGATTAAATGGCAGAATGTTAATACCTGTTGGATCAAATAAGTGATTAATAACCCTAATTCAAGATATTCATTCTAAAATAATATAAATTCCAGGTATCTTTGAAAAACTCCACAATATTTTTTTTAAAGAATATGGCTTAAGAAACAAGCACTAAATATAACCAAATAATTAGAAACTGCTTTCATTTTCTGAGGCAGAAAAGACCTACAAATGAATAGATGTAGATCTTGGAATATAAATACACATATCTCAAGAAAAAAGAAAAAGAATGACATTATTTTGACAAAAAGGAGATGTATAAATTTAAAATATGTTCAGATAATTTGGAGAATGAAGGCTACAGTCACTGGAAAACTGCAAAACTGGGTAGGGAATATAGTAGGCACCCAATAAATGTTTCTGAATGAAGGCTACTCTATCAATGATCGTTTTTCCTCTTCTAGTATCTAGGAATGTTCAGTATCTAAATTTCCCTACCACTATGTTCAACTAATTTAAAGATTTCTAATTTTGATACACCTTGAAGATTAAACTTTATATTTAAAAAATCTTTATCATAATAAAATCACTACTTAAGAACTAAGAAAGGACTCTCAATACAATGTAACTCAACCTGTTGGTTGCACAGATCAAGACAATGAGGCCCAGAATAACAAAAGATACACCTCTATTTATACTCAAAGCAATTACTCACTTCATGAGACCCGAATTCTTCTTACTAAATGGTCCGATGATTTTAAACAACAGCTCCACAACTCCATTTTTCCCTAAGGATACCGAATTCACAGCTAGGAGGGAGAAGAAAGGATGTAAGATGATGTTAAAACCTCAACAAATAGCAATGTGTATTCCTGGTGATACATGGCCAAAAACACACAATTCTGTAGCAGATGTGAACTCAAAGCCCTCATGAAGTCCACCTTAGCCAATCACTTGAAGGGAAGATTTGGTGGAGGGGAGGGGGGTATTTTATTTACTACCTTGAAGGGAAACCATGAAAGAAGTTATATAAAACAACACAATGTTACTACAAAAAAAAAAAAAAAGGTTTTAAGTTGTTCTGTTTGTTTCTCCAATAAATTTAGAGAACTCTTAAATACCAGATCACAGAGATTCAAGGACAAAAACAAACAGTGTGTGCCCTCAGGGGACACAGTAGAGAGAAACATGACAGTAGCAATAAACAAATCATTACTAAATTATTTTCTAAACAGTTAAGACTTGTATGCTGTTTAGGTTACACCAGTGTGGAGCCCCAAATCCATAATGAAACTGAAGGTATCTGGAGAAACTGATGCATGGGCTCAGTCTTTACCAATGAAGAGGAGCTAGCAAGGACAGAGGCTGCTGTAAGGGAGTGTCTCTAGAGACAGGGATAACAGGGAAAACAACAGAGTTACTGAACAGCATGGGTATAAAGTCATACATTAAAAGATAACAATACCAGGGGGCGACTGTGGGGCTCAGTTGGTTAAGCATTCAACTTCAGCAGGTCATGATCTTACAGTTCATCAAGTGTGAGCCCCAAGTAGGACCTGAACTGACACTATGGAGCTTGCTTGTGATTCTCTCTTTCTCTCTTTCTCTGCCCCTCTCCCACACGCATGCACTCTCTCTCACAAGTAAATAAATAAATTTTTAAAAAGCTTAAAAAAAGATATAATATCAGACAAAAGCATGTCAGTGGGAAGATGAGGTAGGAAAAGAAGGTAAACAAATTAAGAGCCCGAGAAGTTGTTAATTCTTTGAACTACAGGGGATTGACCAAAAGGAACAACCAACCAGACATGAATTTTAAATATAAGTCAGCTCTCACAGTGCTGTGGGAAAGACGGATTTGAGAGACACTTTAGCAGGCTGTGGCCCACGAGAGGTGATGAGACCTTAACTAAAACAACTGTGGTGGGGGAAAAGAGGGAACCACTTCAGAGTTTCACACAGAATATGCAAACAATTACCCATCCAGAAAACTGTGCCTAACATTTTCAACTCTGAACACATAGATTTTAAAAACTATAGATAAACCATTACTAGCCTTCTCGTGGTAAATTCAATATGATGCCACCAAAAAAGTAAGCTAAAGTTCTGTCTGATTATTTTAACTTCCTCTGTATCTATTTTTCCATTATCCCTTTTAATGTTATATCTGGGCTGTCTTCTTTTTTCCTTAATTAGGGTATTCGGTGGTTTATCTGTTTATTATTTTTAATTTTATTTGAGTGTAGTTGACACACATTATGTTAGTTTCAGGTACACAACTTAGTGATTTGACAAGTTTATACATTATGCTCTGTTCACCAACACTGTTCATCTGTCCCATTACATCACAATTACAGCATTATTTTAATCCAATTTATTTTTTCACATCAACTGTTTTTTTTTGTAATGGGTTTTTTTGCCTGTACACTCCTCTGCTTTGCTTGTGTTTATTGCTCTCTTCCTAACTTCTTTGGTTAGATATCCAATTCATTCATTTTCTTCTGTTTTTCTAAATTACCTAAGTATTAATTATTTAAGAGCTCACATTTAGCCATAGTGTCCAAATATAGATATAAATACTCATATATGCACATACACATTTTTATACACACACACACATGTACACACAAACACACACACATCTCTACCACTTTTACTACCATTATTCTGTAATGATATTCTGCAATATCATATACTCTACAATTTCAATTTCAGGTGTCTTGCTAATCACTCCAATCCCATAGATTCCCATAGTTAGGGAATAGAAAGAAAATCCATACCTCCTAGGTTTAGGACTTAATACTGGTGAGAGTATGTATGTATGTGTACATGCTAGGAAGCTTTCTCTCTGATTCCTCTTCTCTCCAGCTTCTTTGGAGGCTCCTGTAATATTTTTTTCTGTTCCACTACTTCCCTACTGATTGCTGAAGATAATTAGCTCCAGGAGACTATGCTACCACATGCTTTCTCTCTCAGTTTTTTTTTCATCTGTGAAAATCCAAATAGGCTCAGCAGTTTTTCCAGCTGCCAATACTCTCCTATTCTTCCACATCTTTCCACAGGCTATCTATTCATCCCCTTCACTACAGGCTTTTACAAACTGCAGGAAATGAGAATTCTTAAGATTTTGTCAACTTACCTTCTTACCTCTTATCACTTTTGTGGTGGGGGAGGGGGGTAAAAATTACCAAGAGTCATATTAAATATTCTCTTTTCTTGTCTACGATTTTTAGAGATTTATGGAGTTCATGTACTTTCCTATTTGCATTTTGTATAACTTGACAACACTGAGTTAACTAAAAGCAGCTCTAAAATACTTACAATTGGCAGAATATACTCGTAAAAGCTGAAGACAAGGCAAAACCAAGCGATGATTCTGCAAATTCTGTTTGACCAAATTCAGGGTTATATTCAGAGCTCCATTAATTCTAGCTTTCACTCCAAATTTTTTGTCTGTTAAAAAAATGAACAAACACAACTTAGTCATCTATAACTTTTTAAATGAAAGGAAAATGTCATAAAGCAATGAAAATTTAAAAACTTATATTATGAATTCATATTATCACACATAAAATTGACCAAAAATAACTGAAATTGTAATCACTCCTTATATAATTTTTTTTATCTTTTTATTTTTTAGAGAGAGTCTTCAAGCAGGGAAGAGAAGCAAGGGAAAGAGGATCTTAAGCAGGCTCTATGTTCTGCAAGGAGCCTGATGCAGGGCTTGATCCCACAACCCTGAGATCATGACCTGAGCCAAAATCAAGAGTCAGATGCTCAGCCGAATGAGCCATTCAGGTGCCCCTCTTTACATAACTTTAAAAAGATCTCTTATACTTTTAAAACATGGCTTGAAAGAAAGTACAAAAGGCCAAGTTGTAAGGATAGCACACAGGGATAGAGGTTGAAAAAGCTCGACTGTCATGAAAGGAATCATTTAACTGCTCCACTACATATATTATTCAAAGGCACACCATCACGTAGTTAAGGAGAATGATAAAGAATCTAAATGTCCATTACCAATATTATTTATTTTATATTAACCATATTTTTTCAGACTTAGAATATAAATTAATGAAAATATAAACAGCTTAAGTAAAAAATAATCTAGAAAATATTATAAGTTTCTAAAGGAGAAAAAGAAAAGCTCTTGATTTTTATTCTCACAAAGGATTAAAACAATCTAAGAAACAGTCTGGATAACAAGAATAATGTTAAGATTTTAAACAAAGAAAATAAACAGAACCAGCAAGCAGAGTTATTTCATTAACAACAGGAATTTTAAATCAAAAAGAACTAAACTTTCCTGAGGAAAAATTACTCCCATCTCACAAGGGAAAAAAAAAAAGGACAGAAAATCACTCAAAGAATTACAGCATAATTTTCTTGAATAACAAAAATGGAAAACTAGTACAAATAATAAAGAAGACACCACAAATTTAAAGTCGGAAGACAATAAACTACAACTTAGAAGAAACATTAAAGAAAAACAAATATAAATTCATGAATGTCTTAATTTCATGAAAAGCAAAGGAAGGATAATCTGGCCCTAAATAAAGGAGGAAGCATGAGATAACAACAGTCATCATTAAATAAGGTTTTCTCATTTTAGCAAAAATCTCAGCAGGGAGCCCTTAAGCTTCAAATATGAGAGTTAAGGGAAAATAAAGGACAGCTTACATATTTCTACATAAACTGAGTATTTGTTTAAGTATTAAGGCCCCCAAGACAACTGGAAAATAAAAGTCATCTCAGGGATGCTTTAAGGCAACAATTGTTAAAAGAATTAAATACAGATATGTAATGAAATACATAATAATACATTGTATAACATACGTAAACACTTTTTAGAATAAGCATTTTAACCAAAAACTTCAAAGTTTAAAACTCATATGTATGCCACAAGGCAATGCCAAAACTCTTAAAAAAATCACTATTCTACAGAGTGTAGAGAATCATTTTAATCTGTGTAGCTGGACTACTATAAGCTGAACTTAGGTTCTACTCCAAGGATGCCCTTTCGCTGTTAACCTAACCTAAATCACCTTTGTTTCAAACCCCATGTTTTCTCAATATGTATTTTTTAACATAATGCAGGTCTTAACTATTGTAATAATCAGTCTTACAATATTTTATATCTCTTTTGGTCTTGACTAGATCATAAGCTTTTTAAGCACTGAGACTGTGCAGTACAAATAGGACTATTAATGAAAAGCAAACACATTTCACCTCCATGTTCCTCAAAGCATTCCCATCCATACTCCCTCCTTCCAGCTCCAACAACACCCATGCTACATGTATCCTTTATACACATGCACATGTAGGCACATATACACTAGGAAACACTTGTGATCTTAACATTTTTTTCTCCATTTTCCCAACCTATTCAATGGTATTCCTCATGAATTTAGGATCTTTAATTCTTACAGGTTGCTACAGTTGACTGTAAAAAGCAGTCCATGACTAAGACTGAGATTTAGATTTTCAAAATTGACCAAGTTTCAAAGCACACAGAATCAATGTCACAAATGGTTCTATGATGAACACACAAGTGAAATCCTTACCTTTCGGTCCAATCTTTGCAAGAATAGAATGAATCTGTACCATTAACTCCTCATTTTGGGGAGACTCTTTGCTGGCATTCATAAGTAACTGCAACAATATTTGTGAACCACCTTTGGCAACCAAGAAACTCGCTCTTCGACCTCCACCTAAAAAAAAAAAAGATTTTTTAAGATTGTTTAAATAGCAAATCCTCCCATAACATATTAAACATCACAACTTGTTAGCATTCAAGAAATACTTCAAGTGGTGACTTCTGAGATCAAACACCTCAAAATCAAATTTTCTTTCATTTAGTATTTTAGTTAGAAAACAGCAAAGAGAGTAAATAAAAGTGATGCCAAAATTCTACATTCAAAGCTCTGAAAATGGGTTTTGGAGTGGTTTGAGGGATACTGGAAGATCCCTCAAATCAAAAACAAAGCATCACTAAGAGTATGACATTTTAGCTTCCAAATTCTGATACTCCAGTCTCTATATGAGTATCAGGAAATTCCAAATAAAGTACACATAATACATAGTTGATCACTGTTTACAAACAGAAATTAGACCAAAGGAAACAAATACTTACCAGCTGACAGCAGCTCAACAAGAATGCTTAAGATATTAAGTGTAGTTTGAAGATCTTTCGTGTTCTGAAATAAAGTTTATTTGCTGTATTAAACCATTGTAAATCTGTAATTTCCAAACCTTTTCTGTTCCTGTTGTGAACTACGTATATTTTTACAAATGACCCTTCCAATTTCTCTGAGAACAAATGTATTCTGACTTCCACTATTCTCACTTATCACTTCAGTAGCTTCTTCTTGCCCATTAGAATGTTTGCAATCATCTGAGCTATTATTTTCTTAGTATCAACATTATTACAAGAGGAATTAATTTGTCATTTGAATTCATCATCTTCTACCAAACAGAAAATAGAAATAAATGAATCAAAATGTAAGAGGCACTACAATGTATACATGGTGACTACCCAGTCACCTAGCTCCCCTCTCACAAGGCAACTGCAGTATCTTGCAGTTGTATATCCAGCCAAAGATAATGTGCACACCTAAAAGATATCCATGTAAATGTAGGTGTATATACAGATTTCTATAAATGGTATTGCCCTACATATACTATTTTATACATGGATATTTTCATGTACGTACAAAAAGTCTCTTAACTCTTTTTAAGGGCTACAGGATATAATCCATTATGTGTGGCTATGCCATTGTTTATGAAACCAGTCACCTACTAATGGAGTATTTAATTTTTCAAATCTTTTGCTATTAAAAAACTGCAACAAAAAATTAAGTACATATTTATATGGAATGAAGTATATCTCCATATGGGACAAATTCCTGGAATTTCTGGGTCAAAGAATATGAGCATTTACTTTGATGAATATTACTAAATTGCTCTTCATGGAGTAATTTATACTCCAACCAACAATGTGGAAGAGTATTTCCCAAAGTCTGGACAACAAATCTAAAAAGAGAAAATGTTTAAACACTTTCCTTTGGTTACATTTCTCTTATTAAAAGTGATGCTTGAATAAAGAAAACCACAAATAAAGGAGAATTGTGGCCTATGTAAAGAAATTCTTCACCCCCAAAGTAGAGGAATGTTACAATGTTTATACAGAGGAACTTCAGAAGTGCTGTGTATCCGTGACTGGCATGGGACTCTTATTCTTTTCCTTTCCAAAAGGTAGTGAGTGTTGTCCCTGCTTCACCACTTTAGCTTATAGACTAATGGAACCAAATGGCCACACCCAGACCAGTTAGAGGATTAAGCATTAACCAGAAACCCTTATCTTAGTGTTGGAGATATTACATGGACCATCAACTCACTAGAGAGGAATTTGAAAAAATAAGAGGACCAAAAAGACATTTGTTAAAAAGAAGAGTGGACTATGCAGAATATTGCTATGTGTTTGGCAAACTGATTTCAGCTTCTTCCTGGGTACACAGCCAAACCACATTTTCCAGCCCTTTGTAATTAGGTTTGGGCCATGTGACTGAGCTCAGGCCATTGGAACCTAAATGGAAGTTGTACTGTCATCTCTAGGCCTTACCCAGACAAGTCTCTCATGTGTAATTTGCCACCTCCCACCCCTGCTGACCTCAATAAATTGTGATAAAGCAAACAAACAAACAAACAGTGTTCCATCTCAAGTGCCATTTGTGTTTCTTTTCCTAGGAACTGTCCAGAACATCTACACATTTTTCTACTGGGTTACTGATTTAATTTTTCCTTACTCATTTGTAAAAGTTCTTCATATGTTAAAGAAGTTATACAAGTTGAAATGTTTTTTCCTCGGTTTGCCAAGAGTCTAGGATGTTTTTTCCTACATACTTTTGTTAACAGTTGAATTTATCAATCTTTTCCTTTATAGCTCCTGGGTCTTTTTTTTACATTAGAAAAGCCTTCCTGATTTTAAAACTATTGAAAAATTGCTCCCATTACTTCCTCTAGTATTATGATTTTATTTTCCAGGCTTAAATCTTTACTGGATATGGAACTTACTTTGGTGTAGGAAGTAAGGATCTGCCACGCTTTTCTAAGTGGCTATCAATCTGTCTCAGCTCCACTTAGTAAGTAACCCCTTGACTTCTCACTGATCTGAAATGCTACCTTTCTTAGGTGATATTAAATTCCCAAGTGATCTTAATTTAATTTCGGAATTCCTATTACACTGATGTCTATTACTCATGCACAATTTCTAAGCTATCTGAATTACTAAAATTTTATAATGTTCTCTGATATTTGATGCAGCAAGTCCTTTCTCATTTCTCTCCTTTTTCAGAAATGTCCTTTCTACTCTTGCTTTTTATTTTCCCATTGGACTTTAGAAACAAAACTGTTAGTATTTTTATTAAGATTACTCTAAACTGATAGATCAATTTAGAGAAAAATCACATATCATTTTTAATAGAAAGTGATTCCTATCAAAAAATATGAACTTATTCCCTGTTGTTGTCTTTTCCAGCTCTGTTGGGATATAATTTGACATATAGCACTGTGTATGTTTAAGGCATACAATGTACTCACTCTCTGTTCTTAACACTGCACTGAATAAAGTTTAAAATCCTGATTCTGAATATATCCTGCTGTTCCACCCAATAGTTTTACACTGGGATAGAAATTTAATTATTACCAACATAATATAGTTATTCAACTAATATATACAGTAAACTAAATCACAAATATATATCATCTAATATAATAAATGAGAATTTCCAATATCAATCATTTATTTTAGACTAAAGATTTATTTCCAGCTAATGCTTTATTTCTTATTACTAATTGGAATGGCATGTTAAAATTTTAAATATGGTTATCATTGATAATCATCGGGAAATATACTTAGAGGTTTACCTAATATATATTAGAATGCTTCTGCCACCATTCCAAGTGACAATTTAAAACATAAAACTAACTTCTATTCATTGGCTTTACCTCTAGAATAAAACTGCTATACATGATTCATATATACATTTTTCCTTCAGTACTATTAATTGGTACTATTGATTGGTATTAATAGTTATATTTATGAAAGCTTGTCAGCGATTTACCTCTAGGGTTGACAGCAGAACTTCCATTCCTGTAGAACCCTTGGCTGTCATTTCTCTCCTTGTCTTTTCTGAAAGGTATAAAAAAGTTTTCTTCTAAAATATGAAAGAAAAAAATTACATTTAATTTTATTATATAGCTAATGTAGAATCAACAGGACTCCATCAATTTAGTAAACACTGTAAACTGGTTCTTAGATGTTTCTCCCTCTGGTATTGCTAACTATACTCTGTGGGAACTTCCAGATCTCAGTTTACAAGACCTTCCTTGCATTTGATCACATTTGCTGTCATGAACTAGACGAATCCTTGTCAATCCATCTGTTATCTTAAAATCAACAGCAAAGTGTAGGAACCAGAATGGAGGTGAGGTAGGAGTAGAAATGGTAGGCCTCTTTGTTATCTTTATGGCTAGAATTAGAAAATATTTAATCAAAATTGGTGGGAAAAAAAACCCAAGTACCATATTCAAATGTTTTTACTGAGTTAATAGTATTTTAAAATTCTGAATTATACAACAATAAACAAAACTAGGGAAGAGCTTCTTCTGCAAGTCTCTGGAGACCAAGTCACTCAAATAAGCCCTTTTATCTCACTGAGATGGGTGGGGGAACAGCATAAATTTTCCTCTATTTAAATGTTTCTAGAGCTTCTCCATGATTCTTTTCCTTTGATTAACAAGAAAAGAAAGGTAGACATTTAGGCAGACCACACACAAATTATATGTACTTTACCTAATTTATGATTCACTTTAACCCTCCAGGGGAAAAATTACTTTTTATAGACCAGAAACTTGAGTTCAGAAAGAGGAAATCTGAGGCAGCTGGGTGGCTCAGTCAGGTAAGCCTCTGACTTTGGCTCAGGTCATGATCTCACGGTTTGTGGGTTCGAGCCCTGTGTCGGGCTCTGTGCTGAGAGCTAGCTCAGAGCCTGGAGCCTGTTTTGGATTCAGGGTCTCCTTCTTTCTCTGAACCTCCGCTGCTCACGTTCTCTCTCTCTCTCTCTCAGAAATAAATAAAACATTTTAAAAAATTAAAAAAGAAAAAAAAAGAAAGAGGAAATCTGCACAATGTCACTGAGCAGGCAAGTTAAGGAGACCAGGTGACCCAGGGGGGTTTCTGAACCCAAAGTTTACAGTCTTTTGTTGATTTAGTATATTTCTGAAAGAGCCACAGGAATCATTCTTTTAAGTAGGACTGTTGGTACAAGAGAGTTGAAGATCCTCTCCAACTGTTTCACACCTAAATATTAGTGCCAGAAATTCTTTTAATACAGAATGACAATGCTATTCCTTTCACATTTTGAGATTTTAAAAAGAGAATACAAATAATCTATTCTCAATACAGCACATATCACACAATAAAGTTCAAGAGATTGATAATACCAAATTTGTTCTACATAGGGATAATCAAGGAGTCTGAGAGCAAAATGAGTCCTGAAGCCCTGATTGGGGGAGGGGGGGCAGGGGGGATTTAGACTAGGCCTTTAGAACATCACACTTCTGCCCAAAGCAAATCCTGTTCAACTTCCATTGTGAATGAATGAAAAAGCCACATGTGGTATAGTTTTACCACATACAAATTATATATTTACAGTTTCACAAGGAAATGAAGTATAAGATATAGACTACAAGTCACAAAATCTCAGAAAAAAAACTCATTAGTCTGATATCTATCTGAAAATTAGTTAATTCTAAATTATAAGTTATTACAGAAAGGGACAAGTGTGCTACAAAGAAGTTATAGTAAAATGTTATATATGACAACTATCAGTAACTACCTACAAAATAAAGAGGAGATTAGAAACCATATTTTTTAAAAAACAACAATCTCATGCTATCATGCATCATGCTGGGTCCAGATAATGAACTCTGTAAAACCTGCAGAAGCCTTACAATCTTTCTAAATATAAACTTGCATAAGTAATATGAAGATCTAAAACACTATTCATCTCCTTACCCTTTGCCATAATTACTAATGTTTAAAAGAATGACAAATTTCTTTACCTACAAAGAAAGGAAAAATTCATGAATATTTGTAAAACCTAATTCCTTTTTTAAAAGTATGTGATTCCTCTGCTGGTCCTTCATCATTTCCCTGGCCCAGCTGCCTCCATCAGGAAGCACTGAGTTATAAAATAAATATTGTTTAAATAGCTACAATGTAACATTGATTTAACATTTTAAATAAGACAACTGATTTACTATTAAAGCCAAATGATTTTTCAATATTAATCACATAGAATAGTCAAATGACTCCTCTACTAACACACCATTACATGGAACAAACCAAAAACTCTCCCTATTGTAACATCCATGATCATTCAGTTTATTCCACACACTAAACAAAAACTAGGCACTATACCATTTTCTACTGTACTCTAGATTCTGTCATAATCTAAGATAGCTTTGATGTCACTGTGGATGATTCAAATACCTAGCTGCATAGTGTTTTGACAACAAAACCCATTCCCCTTTGCTCTAATTTATCAACCCTTGAATTCCCAGACCTTAAACTGCCCTACCTCTGAAATCTTCACCTCCAATCTCCCTCTGTCAGACCAGAGACTCCTCTAACACTCCTATTCCTCTTTCCTTTCTAAAGATTAGGGAAACCTCACCGTCACTTTCACTGAAACTTCTAACTCATCAAAGGTGAGTGCTGTTTTCAGGTAAAACTAGGTCTAGATGCACTCCACTTGGATTCAACACCTCACCCCTTAAACTTACCACCACAAATCCTTATAATTAAGTAAATGCTAAAATGTACATCTTCTTCCTACATCACAGTAAAAATAATGCCACAATTTTTTGTTAGTACCAAAAAAATTACTATTTCCATCCTTATTGGAAACACAAAACTACTCTTTTCACTTTCCTCAACTCACAGCCATCACCATCTGCCCTGCCATCACCCACAGCTATTCCAAACTGTGCCAGTCCTCCACCTGTACTCTCAATCCCTGGACCTGTTCCCAACCCTCACCATCTACATTTCCCTCAATGAACTGAGACAAAGTGATCTGTTAAACACAGATGAAATCCTATGACCAATGACCAAAATTCATATACTCATGTATCAAATCCTTGACAACTTTACATTCCTTTTTCCAGTCTGGGGTAGGGGAAGAGGATGTGTCCTTTTTACTACGTTCTGAATTCCAGCCTTTCTACCTACTTATAAAGCTATAGCTTCAACTTCTACATACATACTGTTTTTTATTTTCTCACATATTTAGCAAACCTTATTTTAACTTGCCTCTTCCTCTATTTCCTTCTGTTTTCTCAGTGAAACTCCCTCCAACAGTAACAACAACAACAACCTCTATACTCCCTATCATTATTTCATTTGCCTCTCACATTACAGTGTACTGCCATCTTCCTTCTAATTCCACCACTTGAAAGTGCCCTTGTTGTGGCCAAAAATTTATTAATTATCAAATTAAAAAGATCTTCATTTTAACTAACCTCTCTCTGTTACTTAACATTACTGACAATCCTTCCTCCCTTGTCTTTAAGTCCTTCCCAGCTCTTATACCACTACGTGCTTTCTTCAACACCTTCAATAACCTAAATGTTATATTTAACAGGCAAGAATTTTAAAGCACCTATTATAATTACATTCAAATACATTAAGGAAAATACAAGCTCACTGTGAACAAAAAGATAGGAAATCACAACAGAAAAAAGTATGAAGAAGAATCGAATACATATTTCAGAAAAGAAAAATACAATGTTTTGAAATAAGTATCAGAAAGACATAATGGTAGAATGCAGAGGAAAAAGGCAGTGAACTTGAACAGAAAAAGGAAAATTATCCAATCTGAATAACAGAATTAAAATTGAAAAACAAGAGCCTCAAGGACCTCTGAAACAATCTCCAAAAGTCTAACAAATGTATAATTATAGACCCAAAAGAAGAATGAAAAAAAAAAAGTTTTTTGATCAGCCAAGAATTCATAAATTTCTTGGAAAAAAGACACAAATGTACAAATTCGAAAAGCTCAGCAAATTCCAAGCAGGATAAATAAATATTAAGACAACTACAGGCAAACTTCTGAAAACCAAAACTAATAGAAAAATCATGAATTCAACAAGAGAAAAATGACACATAACTTTCAGAAACAAAGATTCAAAAATAGCAGACATCACCTTTGAAATTCTGGAGGCCACTAAATAGTGGAAGCACTGTTTTATATGCACTCTAAATGCTGAAAGACAAAAACTGCCAACCCAGAATTCTATACCCTATAAAAATATCCCTCAAGAATTAGGTGAAATAAATCTACTGTCAAATAAAAAGAAAAAAATTCTTAGACAGCAGACCCATCCAATACAAGTGCCAAAGGAAATTCTATAGGCTATCAGGGAAATTATACCAGACCAAACTCACATCTATAGGAAAGAATAAAGAGCTTCAGAAATGGTAAATACCTGAGTAATATTAAAAATACTTTTTTCCTTTTTAGTGTCTTTAAGATACGCATGACTTCTAAAAGGAAAAATCGTCTTTTATGGTTTATAATGTATATAGATGAGATACATACCACAACTATAGCTAAAGAATGTTAAGTATAAATGGTTCCAAGGTTTCTAAATTTTATATGCAATTACAATATTAATTCTAAGCAAAGTGTAAAAACTTACTGATCTTAAAAATGCAAATAGGTACAACTAAAAAGTTAATTGGTAAATTAAAATGGAATTCTAAAAAATGTTCAAATAATACAAAAGAGGACAGGACAAAGAGAAACACGAAATAAAAACAGGACAAACAGAAAACAAATAACTAGAAACCTAAGTCCAATCAATGTTACATTAAATTTTATCAAACTAAATGCTCAAATTAAAAGGCAGAGAATTTCAAACTGTTACCTATAGAAGACACACTTTAGATTCAAAAATATGAATAGGCTAGACAGAAAAGAATAGGAAAAGCTAATCATGCAAACAAATATAAAAAGCTGGAGGGACTATACTAATATCAGACAAAATAAACATCAAGGTAGAGAAAATTACTAGAGCTAAAGAAGAACATCCCATAATGATGACAGCGTAAATTCATCCAAGAGGACATAAACATGAATGCACTCTATCATCTTTACAGGACTCTCTTACAGCAAAATACAAAGCATAGACCCCTCCCAGAACACAAATCTCACCTTTCTCCCTCTCTACCTCTCCTGAGAAGACTTCACTTCACTTCTATTACTTTAACTACCAAACTTTTGGTTCTAAACACTGCTCTTTATTCAGAACTCTAAAAATTCAGTAGAATTTCCCACTTTTTCTCCTATTTTACAAGGCAAAAAATTGTGGAAACTATAATTACAAGTTGTACTGTTGGGTTTCTAACAACTATAAATACAATATATACGACAATAACAGCACAAAGCAATAAGAGAGAAATGAAGCTTTATTGGGAAAACGTGTCAATATTTTATCAGAATTAAGTTAGTATTAATCTGAAGTTCAATGTATATTGTAATCCCAGTAAGAGCCACTAAGAAAACAACTAAAATCTTTAAAAACTAAAAACATCAACAGATGACACAAAAGAAGGCGGTGCAGGATGAGAAGAGGAATATAAAAGACCTGAATCATACAGAAAACAGCAAAAAGGCAATGTAAATCCAATCATCCAAGAAATAAGTACATTAACTTAGAAACAAAAAATACTCAGATTAGGTTTTTAAAAAGCAAGATCCAAAAATATACTATTTTTAAGAAACATGCTCTAGAATAAAAAACAGAAACACACGAAAAGGAAAAGGAGAAGGAAAAGGTATAATATGTAAAAAGTAACCATAACAGTTAGAAGAGTTATATTATTATTAAACAGATTTAAAAAAAATTTTTTTTTTNGCAAACAGATTTTTTTTAGATCGAACAGATTTTAAATCTAGAAATATTACTGGAGACAAAAATAGGCATTTCATAATGATCAAACAGTCTTTGACGATCAGGAAGATTTAACGACTCTAACTAACACAACTAACTGAGCCTCAAAATACACAAACCAAGACTACCAAAACTGAAATGAGAAATACACAGTTCAACAACAGGCAGAGAATTCAATACCCAATTCTTAATAATAAACAGAGCACCTAAACTGGAAAATCAACAAGGTAAAGAAAATTTGAACAACACTATCAACCGCCCTGACCTAACCAACATTAACAGAATACTCCACCCAACAACAGCAGATGAAACATTCAAGTTCACATGGAACATTCTCCAGGAGTAACCATATACTAAGCCACAAAACATATTTCAACAAATTCAAAACGACTAAAATCATAGAAATCTCCAAACGCAGTGGGATTAAATTTGAAAACAACAGAAAGAAATTGGGAAATTCTGAAATAATGGGAAATTAAACAATACAGTGCTAAATAATCCATGGGTCAAAGAAGAAATCACAAAAGACTTTAGAACAAATGTGAACTCAATGAAAATCAAACTACAACATATCAATGTATAAAGAATGCAGTTAAAGCAGTATTAACAGGGAAATTTATAGCTTTAATGCCCACGGTAGAAAGAAAGGTCTCAAAATCAATAATCAAAGCTTCACTTTAAGAAAAGGGAAAGAGAACTGCAAATCAAACTCAAAGCAAGTGGAAGGAAGCAATAAAGATTAGAGATCAATGAAAGAGGGAAAAAAGAAAAACGGAGGTAGTAAAGTTGGTTCTTTCAAAAGATCAACACAACTGACAAATGTTTAGCTAGACCTGAATCTAGCACTGTTGACATTTTGGGCCAAATAATTCTTTCTTGTAGGGCATTGTCGTATGTGTTACATAATGTTCAGTAGCATCCCTGGACTCTATCCACTAGATGCCAGTAACAATCCTCTTCTCAAATTTTACCCCCCAAAATATCTCCAAACATTACCAGTGTCCTGAGGCAAGTGAAGGGAAAAATCACCCCTGGTTGAGAACCACGGAGCTAGACAGACCAAGAAAAGAGATAGATGACACAAATAAGAAAAATCAAGAATGACAGAACAAACATCACTTCCTACCCTTCTGAAACTGAAAGGATTATAAGGGAATTATTATCAACAGATGTACGCCAACAAATTAGACCATTTACCTGAAATGAATAATTATTATGTTTCTAGGGAAAAAATTAAGGGTAAATTACAGACAGTACCTTGCATGCTGCAAATAAAGGCAGAAAATGTAATGCATCCAAGGAAAACTAGCACTAACTTGTGGAAATACATACTTCAACTACGTAAACGGGTTGTAGAAATTTGTTGTTGTTGTTGTCTAATTACAAATAGTACATTTAACTTACAAGTAGTATGTGCTTACTCCAACCATTCTAACAGGAGAAAAGTACCTTAAGTAAATTAGGAACTTACCTCATTCCCCTCCATTTCTATCCCACTGATAACTATTGCTAAAAATTTGGTATGCATATTTCTGTTTTTGTTTCTGCTTTTTCGCCTTGCTCATACAAATACTACATTCATTTATAAGGGTTTTATACATTTATATAGTTATATGAACCGAAGAAACTTGCTTTTTTTTATCTAATATGTCAAACTTAGTTCTCCAGAAATAATTCATATAGTTCCACATTCAAACTTTATGTTCTACATCTCACAAATAACTTACTGATAATAGCTGCATAATAGAGTTTTAAAGTTCCACAACTTGGCTACATCAAAACTAATTCAACCATTTTCTCACTGATGGGATATTAAGGTTGTATCTTGATCTTTGATACCACAAACAATGCTGCAAAACATCCTCAAATGCTCTCTTCTATACTAGAATTTTAATTGCAGTCAAACACCATCCTAGGAGTCAACCGGCAAGTGCACTTTAAATTTTAATAAACATTGCCAGGTTCTTTTCTTCAAAGTTAGTAATAATTACTGCACCACCAACAGTGTATGAGAATACCCCATTTTTCATGTCCTCACCACAGGATACTATCATTTTCTAATTTCTGCCAACCTAACTAGTGAGAAGTATCTCTGTTGCTTTCATCAGTAATTCCCAGCTTTCAAGGAGGTAAAGAACCTTTTCCTAGGTTTACTGGTTTTTTGCATTTTCTTCTTCCTTGAAATAACAAATCTCTTACCTTTCTCTCTCAAATGGATAGCAAACTGGATTTTCCTATAAATGACGATGGGACAATCTTCCACTACTAACTTACACTGTGTTGACTGCCTAATCCAAGGTACTATAAACAAAGTCACTGTATTACACAACCCAGGGGACAGTGTTCAGGGGCTGGTCCCCCAGTGGTGAACGGCATGGTAGAGGGGCAGTCTTTGGTAGTGGTATGCTTAGGGTATTTTCAGTGGTGATGCTGGAGTAGGAGGGCTTCCTGGCCGTGATGGGAAAAGTCTGCAGTGGCGGAGGCACTGTACACAAGTGTTATTTCTAAGTCTCAGGAATTTGTTTTCTTTGCTCTTGTTGGTTTTGTTCTGAGGAGGAATTTCATATAACACTACAGTGAATACACGTGGTACAATCTAACTTTGCACTATTACAATTGTGTATGGACCTTGGTTGATAAGCACAATACTCCCAAAGGCTAGAATCCAATTTAGTGACTTCCTGAATTAAAATGTACAGACAGGTATTTTAGATTTTGTTAGGAGTAAATGTCATCTATTAGAGACATCTCCTCAACCACCCCCAAAATATACAGACTGCATAGGAGGAAGCTATCAAAATAACAATGATTTAGAAGGATTAATAGATACTGAGTTCCTGAACACAGTTCAATGCTTACTGAAGGACCTGAAACTCCGGAATAATGAAATAATTAAAAATTAAATAAAATACTAATTAGGGACACCTGGGTGGCTCATTCGGTTAAGCGTCCGACCTCGGCTCAGGTCATGATCTCACAGTTCATGGGTTCGAGCCTCGCATCAGGCTCTGTGCTGACAGCTCAGAGCCTGGAGCCTGTTTCAGATTCGGTTGTCTCCCTCTCTCTCTCTGCCCCTCCCCTGCTTGCTCTCTGTCTCTCTCTCTCTCTGTCTCTCTTTCAAAAATAAATAACATTTTAAAAAATTATTTTAAAAATAAAATACTAATTATAAAATGTCTGGACTTTCATCTAGCAGAGTATCTTAAATATATAAGGCAGCTGCTGGTTTACCCTTATTGAAGAAAAGAAAAATCAGGTGTTTCGGGGTTTTTTTGTTTTTTAGTCAACCACAGGTTTTGGAACCTTAAATTCCTTTTTTAGTATCTATTGAAATGATTACATAGATTTTAACTGACCTGTTCAAATAATGTTATGCTGGTATAGCTCCTGATATTAAGCCATTTTACATTCCTCAGTGCTCCTTAGCAATGATATTCATTTTTTAATGTATAGTTAGACTTAAGTCACTAACGTTTTATTAGGGATTTTTCATATTTGTGTTCCAAGTGCAAAGCCAGTATGTTTCTTCTCTTGTACTCTGTCGAGGTTTTGATACCAATTCATTTGTATTAACGTCATAAAATAGAGCACTGATGCCTAACTACAGATAACATTTATTGAACATTTTAGCATTCTTTTTTTAAAGTTTTTTTAACTTTATTTATTTTGAGAGAGAGAGAGCACAAGTAGAAAAGGGGCAAAGAGAGGAAGAGAGAGAATCCCAAGCAGGAGCTACACTGTTAGTGCACACGGGGCTCGAACTCACAAACTGCCAGATCATGACTGGGGCCAAAGTCAGTAGCTTGGCAAACCGAGCTACCCAGGTGCCCCTGAACACTTTAGCACTCTTTTTACAGGCTTCCCATGTAAATCTCATGATTATCATTTGATTTCTTATCTCTGTTTCAGAGACGGTTAAGATCACCCCACCACTGAATGAAAGAGCTTGCCTTTCAAAGTAGAGATCACACTAGGAATCTATGTTCAATGCTACTTGACATCCTTATGTCAACATCCTAGAACAAGAAGCCCTGGAATTAAGTATTGTTTGAAAATGGTGAAGGCAATGTTAATCATTTCTGGAAACAATGCTTTGAACAGCAATACTTTCCACACTCAGTTTTCTACTTCTTGAGTCTATTTGAGAAAGTTCAATTTTTACAGAAAATCATCTATTTCTCCAAAGTTTGAATATTCTTAGCATCTACTTTCATAGAACTAAAAAAAAGCATTTCAAAAACAAGAGACTAGGGGCACCTGGATGGCTCAGTCGGTTAAGCATCCGACTTTGGCTCAGCCCACGATATCATGGTTCATGCGTTCAAGCCCCATGTAGGGCTCTGTTGCTGACAGCTAGCTCAGAGCCTGTAGCCTGCTTCACATTCTATGTCTCCCTCTCTCTCTGATCCTCCCCTGTTCACTCTGTCTCTCTCTCTCTCAGAAATAAATAAAACATTAAAAAAAAAAAAGAGACTAAAGTTTACCTTGACTTTGAGCCAGATGAAGAATTTTTGATGTAACATATCGGGCAGTATCTGATTCCGCAGATTCAGTATTGATCTTCTCCAGCTGAGCCAGGAGTCCCACGATCCGAGAATTATTGGTAAGGCTAAAAAGAATGTTATTTTATATCAGGACACATTCTACATCAATTGTAAACTCAATACTATAAATATCATTACCCTTGTTAAAAAAATACTCTATCCTTCTAAAAACATGAAACATTTATATCACTTTTCTTTACTCTGTTTTATAGCTCAACATTGCTAAAATTCTATTAAGTGAGAAACACATTCCATTTCAGAAAACAAATGTGCATTCAACACTGCCCAGCAATCTTAAATCACACCCTGAAAGTTCATCTTTACACTCTCCAAAAAGATGTCTTACATTTCCTATGCTCACCTCAAAACTCTAATTGTCCCACCCACCCCCGTTCACTCTCTTTGCCTTGCTTTATAACTGCTACAAGCTCAAAAAGGCACACACTCATCTTCCCACTACCAGATCCTTAACCCTATCTGATTCTCTATCCACACACATTCTTTTTTCTTCGTACTCTTTCATTATACATTTGCACATTTGATACTGTTCTAGGTATTACCAACAGTATAAACCAAACAAAAAATCATGCCCCCTAGAGACTGAACATTCCAATGGTGAAAGACAAATTAAATATGTGAATAATCACATAGTATTTAAGGTGGTGGAAGTGTTATAAAGAAAAGCAGGGTGGAGGAAAAAAAGAAAGAAAAGAAAAGCAGGTTTGGGGAATAAAAGGTACAGGGTAAGGGGTGCAATTTTAGACAGTGGTCAGGGAAAACCTCATTGACAGGGTACCACTTAGGGAAAGACCTGAAAGAAGTAAAGGAGTAAGCCATGCAGAAATCTGCAGAAAGGGCTGCCCACAAAAAAGGAGTCACAACCACCAAGATCTCAAAGCAAAGATCTGCTATATTCAGCTAAAGGTGAGGTGGCCAGCATGCCTGGAGCAGACTTAAAGGACAGGAACAGTGAGACATGACATCAGAGGTAGAGGTGGAGTGGGAGAGAGCACAAACATTTAAAGCTTTGCAGGCCACAGTAAGGATTTTGGCCTTTACCCTAAGTGGGATGGAAAGTTTTTGAAATGAGTGATGTGCTCTGATGTTTTAAAAAAGCTCTGTTTGGGGCGCCTGGGTGGCTCAGTTGGTTGAGCATCTGACTTCGGCTCAGGCCATGATCTCACAGTTCGTGGGTTCGAGCCCTGCGTCAGGCTCTGTGCTGACAACCAGCTCAGAGCCTGGAGCCTGTTTCAGATTCTGTGTCTCCCTCTCTCTCTGACCCTCCCCTACTCATGCTGTGTGTGTCTATCTCTCTATCTCTCTCAGAAATAAATAAAACATTAAGAAAAAAATTTAAAAAAAAAAAGGTTCTCTTTGCCTGATATTGGCTGGTATGTGGAGACTCAAAGAACAACTCCTCCCCTGCAGACAAGCCCCAGCCCTTCCTGCATTTTGAATGTAAATGTTCTTTCAATTAATGATGTCCTTTCCCTGATTCATCATCTCTCTGTCTCTTTCAACTGGATCACACCCCACCGGCACACGAATCTCTTGCAGGAGCTCCCACTAGCTGCCTTGGCATTTCTGTTACTCCTTGAAGGAGATGTCTGTACTTGCTCTCCATTTTCTCACATACTGTTCACTTTTCAAGCCTGCCTTCTGCTCCCTGAGATCTCCCAATCTCCTGTGGTCACTTCCTTCCTGGTTATACTCAGTATCTCAGCACTACCAGATAGCTCCCTCTTCCTTCATCTCCTCCTTTGGGCTTCAGTGACTCCACTCTCTCCTTGTGTTCTTCCTGTCACCACCTCTCTGAGATCCCTGTTATTGGTTCATCCTCCAACATGACACATCTCTACATGCTAAAGACTCCCCACAGCTCTATCCCCAGCTCTCTTCTCTTCACTCTCTCCACTCTTCAACCAGTGTGGTCTCATCTAATACCACCACTGTTAATTATGATCTAAATGCTGCCTGGCCCCTACACTCAACTCCAGCCTTACCGTAATAGCTTACCCAACCTACCAAGCCTAGTATAAAACCACTAGTTCTTCCTCTCAACCTATTTTTCTTCCAATCTTAATGTTCTCAAATGCACATGAAACCATCAGTTGCTCAAGACAAAAATCTGGACTCCCCTCCCCACACACCAACCCAATAACAGCTCCAATTCTGAAACATCTCAACTTCATCCACTTGTCTCCCTATCTACTATTACTACCCATGCCCAAGTAATCATCTCTTCCTTAGAAATCAGAGTCTCCTAACTAGTCTGCTTTCATTCTTGCTTGCCAAGAATCCATTTTCACAGTACTTTTTAAAAATCTTTTTGTTTTCAAATAATTCTAAACACTCACAGGAACTTGAAAAAATAGTAGAGTGGTCCCTTCCATCTTTCACCTAGTTTCCCAATGGTTACATTTACATGAACTACAGGGCAACAGCAAAAATTGACACTGGTTAATTATACAGTTCTAGGCCACTTTATCACATATGTAGATTTGTAGAACCTCTAATATAATCAAGTTGCTGTCCAGCTAAAACTCCTTCAATGGCTTCCCTTCAGCCATTAGGTAAAATCTTATTTACTTATCACAAAATACTAGGCTCTGTGTCATCTGGCCTCTGTCTACCTCTCTAACTTGACTTCTCACAATGTTCCCCTCACACACTGGGAACCAGCTGCAGTGGCTCTCTATCAGTTCCTTGAATACAGCATGGTTTTCCCCCGGCCTCAAGGTCTTTGTGTTTGCTGTCCTCTCAATCTGGAGGGAGGTTGCTCCTAACCCTACTTAGAGCTGGCTCCTTCTCATTTCAGGCTGCCAACCCAACCATGTGGCCATTTCCTCACCAGCCCCTCCACCTCCAATATTAAAATGTACCTATGGAGAACATATCACTATCTGTAATTATGTAAGCTCTAGAAAGGTGGAGATCTTGCATGCCTTATGCTATTTGCCCAAAATTCCAAACACTGGCTAGCAGAACATAGGCAATACACACCTAGAAACATATGAAAAACAAATAATATATGTTTTTTTCAGATTAACTGTGCCTAATGTTTTGAATTTGGAAGTACTTCAACTGAAAAGGTATCTGAAGTTTGAAAAATACACATTAAGCATACATTTGAAAATGTACCTAATATACCATTTAAAATAATGCAATTATGGGGTGCCTGGGTGGCTCAGTTGGTTGAGCTCAGGTCATGATCTCACAGCCCGTGAGTTCGAACCCCATGTCAGGCTCTGTGCTGACAGCTCAGAGCCTGGAGCTTGCTTCAGATTCTGTGTGTGTCTCTCTCTTTCTGCCTCTCCTCTGCTTGTGCTCTCTCTCTCTCTCAAAAATAAATAAACATTAAAAAAATTTTTTTAATTAAAAAAGAGACAAGACCACTACATATGCACAAAACCTATCTATGTGTATGTCAATATACATATGTAATGTATAGATGCTTATTGTATCACGAAAGATTGAACTCAGAAGCACATAAGAGAATCTAGCTATCTTCCATTAAACCACACATTAAAGACATTTGCAAAAATGTAATAAAAAATGCCAGTCTTCTATTTTTTTTAAATTTCTAAGACAAAATGTTATTATACAATTGGTTTATTACCATTTTTTAAAATGAATAGTTTTAATTTCTCAGTTTTAATGTACAGTAATATAAATATCAATAGAAAAAATAATTCACATCAACAAAAACTTTCTGGAGTCTTCATCAATTTAAGAGCACTAAGAAGTTCTTTCCTAAAAAATTTAAGAATCACTCCTCTAGGCTTATCTTGCACATTTTGTGCTCTTGACCCAGAATCAGTCCTTTCTCCAAAGAGCCCTGGTTCTTTCTGGTGAGAAATGATATTAAGACACCACAGTTTGCAAACTAGGGAACAAATACATCTTTAAAAACAGTTCCATAAACCAGATTTAAAAGAAATTTGCATTAACGAAACCAAAATTCTGAAATTTAATAACTGAGTGTTTCTTAAATTTTCCCCCATATTATTTTTCTCTTAAAGGTCATCTCAGTATTTTTCAGTAGCTAATAAAATATCTACTATTCAAAAAATTCATGAACAAACTATACTAAGTGTAACACACATTCAGTTCTATTCCAAATTAACAATTTATCAGTAACTCTTAAAATTTTTAATTAAATTATACCACTATATATAAAAAGACAAAAAACTTTTATCTGAGTGATTCCATTCTGAGAATCATACTCTTTCAAATGGATGGATGGATGAATGGATAAATTTTTGGAAGGGAGGCAAATAAATGGAAATTGAGAACACGGGCAAATCAATTTCCCTTCTATTTCTACTTTTCTCATCTGCAGAATGAAAACTGAACAAAATAAGCCACTCCAATTCAGCTCTAGGAATGTAAGGCTGCTGACACTAATATTGAAAGAATCACCGGGTGAACACCAGAGGGCAACTCTACTTTCTGAATGATTCTCAGACTTTGGAAAATCTGAGCAATTATAGGAAATGCTTACATATCTTCCAGGGTTTTATCTGGTTTTGATTAGCATTTTGGCACATATTTTAAAATACTACCATGCCTTAATGTAAAATTTAGTATAGGCTAGCTCAGAGGCCTAGGTCTCAGTTTTGTTTTAGTGGAGTCTTTTTATTGTCTCATGATGTCTTTATATTAAAAAATTACTAGGGACCCCCAAAAAGCTGTTATTTTCAAGGGAAATAGAAATAATTTGACAACCTGAAAGACCAGTATACTAAAAGCTATAAAACACTGCTAAAAATATTAAAGTGCTCAAGAGTGAGAAGGCTCAATGTTGTCAAAATACCAATTCTCCACCATAGTGCGCCTGGGTGGCTCTGTCAGTTAAGCATCCAACTCTTGATCCAACTGTGGGTCAAAATCCCACAGTTTTGAAATCAACACTGAGCTGGTCATGGAGCCTGCTTAAGATTCTCTCTCTCCTTCTTCCCCTGCCCCTCCTTTACTCACTCCCATTATTATTATTTTATCTCTCAAAAAAAAAAAAGATTCTCCCAATTCTCCCCAACTGAACTATAGAATCAAGGCAATCCAATGAAAATCCCAGAAGGCTCTTGTGTAGAAATTCTAAAACTGATGCTAAATCCACATGAAAATGCAAAGAAATCTAAAATACACCAAACTTTAGAAATAGAAGAACAAAGTTGGTGGACAACACTAATTTTGAAACTCATTATAAAGCCAGAAAGGCAGAGAGGTATGAACACCAAGATAAACATAAATCAGTGGAACAAAACAGAATCCAAATATAGATCAACATGTACATGACAACTGAGTTTTGACAAAGATACAAATTGTCAATTGAGAGGATTCTGCAGGTGTAAATAGGCCAAACTTACCAAACCGTACTCTCTATGTACAGTTTGTTACACAATGATTATATCTCAATAAATTTGTTTACAAAGTATAGGTGGCCTTAATGAGTACTGCTGGGTAAAGCAGAAACTACACAGAAGTGGTTGGAGTGTGTGAAATGAGATGTAGATTGTATTTCAAATTTGTTGGCTTTTAAGGGATTCAGATATATTGGATAGTGACAGGAGAGCAGAGTCTAAATACTGGGAAGCCCAGATCTTGTTTAAATAGTTAGGAATAAAGGAGTTAAAGATTTCAAGACAGAAGAACAAATGATTAAAAGATCCTGAGAAGGAAAGAAGGAGGTGAAATCAATAACAAAGGTGTCAGTATTAGTCTTTGCCAAGAAAAGGGACACATTCTCTGCTGGAGTAAATAACAAGAGGGTAAGCAGAGGACGGGATCAAATAAAGAGGAATATGGAAATTTGGGGTGTAAGAAATATGAGGATAACAGATTGTATTATCTCTGTGATATCATAAGGGAAGGCCATTTGTTAAGGATATGTATTTGAGACATTTGATGATTTCAAAGATTTAAAGGGTAAAAAGAAAGTATAAAATTATAATTACAAAAATTGAGAAAATGAACTTTCCACAGAACCACAGTCACAAAATTGCTGGGCTCTGTTCAGGCCAATGATCAATAATTTTCAGTGATATCTGCCAAGTTAGTTCATCCTCCAACATCATTTAGCTGCTCAACAACAGTTTATCCAAAGAAAGGACTTTGTTTGGATAGGTGTGATAGAAAATAAAAAATGAGAAAAAGCCATTTCAGATATTTTCAAGAGTGTAATGATAGACGATGGATTCTACACTTGGTAAGACAGGAGAAGGTAAATGAGAAAGAATACAAGTCAATAGTTTAGCACTCTAGGTAAAGGCAAAGTCTTGCAATACAGACATAGGTGCAAGTGAGCTAGAAAGATAAAAGATTACAGCAAGGGAAAAGAAGGATTTTGACCCTTTTCTATCTATCTCAATTCATCTGACTGCATTCAGCTTTTTGTTTTTTAAGTTTATTTATTTATTTTGAGAGAGAGATTGCACAGCAGGTAAGAGGCAGAGAGAAAAAGACACAGAATCCTAAGCAGGCTCCATGCCATCAGTGCAGAGCCCAAGGCAGGGCTTGAACCCATGAACCGTGAGATTATGACCCAAGCCAAGATCAAAAATCAGGTGCCTAACCTACTGAACCACCCAGGCACCCCTGCATCCAGCTTGCTTTGCAGCAATATGACAACTATTACTAGAAATTATAATTTCTCTTAGATGAAGACCATTTGCAATGATCTCAATTTAGTTCACCTAAAACAGCAGCAAAAATAACAATAAATATCCAGTAAAATCTATCTCAGGAGAAAAACAAGAAAACTAATGCTAAGAGCCAGAAGTTGTCAAACTTCATATTCTTATGAACAACAAGCTAGTAATTCTAGACAGTTTAGCTAATCAAAAGGTATAGCATTACTTGTTCAACCTAATCCAAAAAGGAAGACTTTTGCTTCTTTTTAAAACACAGTCAGTACTTAATACCTTTCCTATAGAAATTACAGAAATACTTGAACAATGAAATCTGTTACAATGAATTACATAGTTAATACCTTGAAAACCTAACAATTTAAGGAACAAATTTTATCTAAAAATTTGGGCACCTGGGTGGCTCAGACTGTGGAGAGCCGACTTCAGCTCAGGTCATGATCTCATGCTTTGTGGGTTCAAGCCCCCCACTGGGCTCTGTGCTGTCAGCTTAGTGCCTTAGATAGAGCCTGCTTTGGATTCTGTGTCTCCCTCTCTCTCTGGCCCTCTCTTGCTCATGCTTTTTTTTTCCCTCTCTCTCTCTCTCTCTCCCTCTCAAAAATAAATAAATATTTAAAAAATTTTAGGGACGCCTAGGCGGCTCTGTCAGTTGGGCATCTGACTTCATCTCAGTCATGATCTCATGGCTCGTGAGTTCAAGCCCCGAGTCAGACTTTGTGGTGACACCTCAGAGCCTGGAGCCTGCTTGGGATCTCTGTTCTCTCTTTGCTCCTCCCCCATTCACATTCTGTTTCTCAAAAATAATTTTTTTCAATTTTAAATGGACTGTGTATATACTTCTCATAAATTTTTTAAAATTTTAAATAATCTGTGTATATACTTCTCATTATAAAACCCCTTCCCCGCTCACATTCTGTTTCTCAAAAATAAATAACTTTTTTACTTTTAAATAAACTGTATATATCTCATTCTAAAACAGAGTAAACCATACTTCCAAGTGTAAAGTTGTAAAAATGTAAATATAACATACAACACCGCTACAAAGCAAAAACTCTGATTATTATCAAGATTAGTAAGTTGTCATTTACTGAGCCTGCTAGACACTATTTAACCTTTGCAACTTCATACTGATAGCATTATTATTACAGAGAATGAGAAAACTGGGACATAAGAGGGTTAAGCAATCTAGCTAAAAAAATTCCAAAGTAGAATCAATGAGTTTGTCTATTACTGAAAGAGCCCACAGTGAAACTCTGCTAAGGACAATTTCTTGGTACATTAGAGCTTTAGTCAATATGATGCTTTAACTCAGGGGTAGTTAAAGTTTTCCTGGATAGGGCTAGACACTGTGGGCCAAACTGTCTCTGTCATAATTACTCAACTTTGCCACTCTAGAGCAAAAGTGTCCAGACAATATATAAATGAAGGAGCACAGCTTATTCCAATAAAACTTTATGTATGTACACAGAAATATCAATTTCATATAAACTTCCTGTCTCATAAATATTCTTCTTTATTTCCCCAACCATTTAGAAATGTTAAAAACTATTCTTGGGGTGCCTGGATGGCTCAGTCACATCCGAATCTTGATTTTGGCTCAGGTCATGATCTCACAGTTCATGGGATTGAGCCCAAAGTCAGGCTCCTTGCTGACAGCACGAAGCCTGCTTGGGATTCTCTCTCTTTCTCTCTCTCTCTCTCTTCTCCCCCACTCTCTGTCTCTCTCTCTCTCAAAATAAATAAACTTTAAAAAAACTATTCTTAGCTCATAGACTATACAAAAATAGGAGGAAGGCCAAATTTGGTCCATGGGTCATAGTTTGCTGACTCTTGTTTTTTCTTTTTTAATTTTTAATGTTTATTCTTATTCTTGAGAGAGAGAAACAGAGTGTGAGTGGGGGAGGAGCAGAAAGAGAGGGAGATACAGAATCAAAAGCAGGCTCTAGGGTCTGAGGGGTCAGCACAGAGCCCGACATGGGGCTTGAACTCATGAACCACAATGACTCGTGAACCGTGATGAACTAATGAACTGCAAGGTCATGACCTAAGTCAGACGCTTAACCGACTGAGCCACCCAGGTGCCCCTGGTGGCTCTTATTTTTAACTGAAAAGTTAAACATTAATAAATAATTTAAGAAATAAATACAACATACAATCATTTAAACATAAATAGTATTTTCAAGGAAGGAGTTTCAAATAACCACTCGGGTATTATTTCCATAATTGATACATATTTCCATAAATGATAAATATATATGTATTTAGAAGTACAGTACCTCTTCTCTGATATCACTTTTAACTTGCTCATCTTGAGTTACTTCATTTCATCATTGTAGATAATCTAAAAGAAAAAATGTTAATGATCTTAAACACATAATTGTTTCTATACATTAGATGTTAAAAAAGCTAGATGACCAAAAGTTCTTATTATAAGGATAACAAGATAACACTAGAAACCAAAGAAGAATGCTTCAGTTTTATGTGCTTCTGGCAAGTAACTTCAATGTGTGACTAGTATATGACCTAAAATCAGCCAGTAAAAGGTTATCAAAATCCTGTGCCACAAAAAATGCAAAAACCTAACATAACAATCTATGATCTAGCATTAAGATTTCTTTTGAGACAATTCAAATTATCTTTCTTATTCTCACATTCCTCATTAATATACTCAAACCAACCATAGCAATGTACTTACTTGTCTACCATTCACGCAGTGGTCAAATACTGCTAAATATGTAACATTTCTATGAAAGAACACTTTTTAAGAATAAATCGAGTAGACAGTAAAATCCATCTATAACATCATCTCATTCAAAATAATGCATATTTTCCTTCAACCAAGTTTTATCATTAAAAAGTGCACATTATACATTTTAAAACTTCAAATCTTGATTTGCAGAATCTTTACACCTATTCATATTTATCTTGCAACCATTCACCGCCCTCCCCCCAAAAAAAACCTTGGACATTTTAAAATCGTATATGTTAATGCTTACCAAAGCAGAATTTCATGGCATCACTATAAAGCTTTAAAATTACTGCCAATTCATGAGAAACAATGAAATCTGGCCATGTGTAGCAACATGGATGGATCTTGGGNGGAGGAGGACACTTGTGGGGATGAGCACTGAGTGTTATGTGGAAACTAATTTGACAATAAACTATTTGTAAAAAAAATAAATAAATAAAAAATAAAAAAAATAAATAAAATTACTGCCAATTCAACAAGCTTCTCACATACTTATGCAATATATAGTAATGCTATTTATTTATTTAAAGGGAAGCAAACATGCAAAAGAACATAATAGATTTAGAAGACATAGGTATTCTGGATATTTTTCTTCAATTAACAAAGAACTTTCAACTTTAATAAAACACATGATTTTTTTCAGTTTTTTCATTTACTCAATTAAAAAAGAACACATATATTTAGCATTATGTACAAATATTACATGGATTGTTTTTAAGGTTGACTAGAAATTTTAAATTGCTGTTCTTTCTTTTAATTGACTTAAAAAAAAAACTACCAATTCAACGTAACTTTTTCTAATTTCCAATTTAATTAAGAATCAAAAATCCAAAGGAGGAAAAAAATTCTATGTGATTTCAAAAGCACGATGGCTGCCAGAAACATAAAATAAGTTACTTTTACTTGTTGAGTGGTAGGACCATCTCTAAAAGTGCAATAACAGCACATCTCATGAAGAGTTCACTTTGAATATCATTAGAACTGATCAAGTTGGATGGATTAATGTTGGGTACTTACATCACAGCCAATTCTATTTCAACAGCTAAGAAATGATTCAAATTTCCAATTCACAATAAAATAATAGTCTAACAATAGGCATTCTTGTCCTCTCCCTGCTAGGAATAAGTTAAAGTAGACAGCAGCAATAAAGAGAAATTAAGTTATATTGCAGCCCACATGACAAAAAGGAAAACTAAAGTTGGGGATGGGAGGTAGGTACCTTATCCAGAAGAACTCAGGAAACTTGGAACCCAGGGACTTGAAGATGCCAAGTAAAACAGAGACAGAGACTGCTCAGCAGCTAACTAAAACTTTGTAATCCCAAGTAACTTCTTACCTCCATACCTCATATCTCACCATTGTGGGAAATGTTCAACAGCCAGTCACAGAATTCCTGACAAATAATCTTCACTAGAGAAACTGACAACCTCAAAGAAATATGCTTTCTGGGACTAAGAGTTCCCCAGGAAAAAGGCAAGCTCTTAACTCCATCATATTAGAGCTAAGCAAGTATGTTCCTTATGGTCACTTTTTATAGCCTAATGCCAGAGTGTCCCCAGAGAACTTGAAAACTTTTTTTGGAAGTCTGTGTCTGTTACAGTATCATGTACTACAGAGGCACCTAGAGCAGAAGTGCTGCATTTCACCAAGTTTGTGGCTTTGCCAACCAAGTGTGACAAAGAAAGGAGCAGAGAAACTGAAAATGTATAACAAGGGCATAAAGATAAAAACTGACCTTGGAGTTTAGGTAAACTACTCATTCCTCTTTATAGGGTCATTTTCATCACTATAAAATCATGTTGTTATTTCCCAAACCTCTTATTCCCACTTCCTCAATCCTCAATCAAGTCCCATTTGTTTACACACACAATGTCAACAAGTCCTCTTCCCAGCCTCTCCTAAACACACTCCAGCCAGAATCTCCCCACTGGACTTGTCTGTGTCAGTGACCTGCATGTCTCTAAATCCAATGGTCAACTGTGAGTATTCATCTTATTTGTCCTATAAGCAGCATTTGATAGAACTGGTCACTCCTTTTTCTTGGAAATACTTTCCTCATTTGGCCATACTCTCTAAGCTTCCTTCAGTGGATGCCCCAAGCTCAGTTCTTTCTCCTCTAATTCCAGATTCTTCCTTGGTGACTTCATCCAGTCTCATGACTGCTCAACATCTCCACTTGGATCTCTAATAATATCACAAACTCAACATATCCAAAGCTGATCTCCTGACCTGCTCTCCCCTACCTAGTGTGTCCTTACCTCAGCTTTTCCAACTGTAAAGACAATTCTGTCTCCAGTTCTCAGTCCAAAACCTTAACTTCCTCCTTTGCTCCTAATTTATATCCCACATCCAATATATCAGCAAGTCCTGATAATTCTACTTTCAAAATATATCCAGAATCTGACCACTCCACCATGCCTACCTACTACAATGCTTAAGCCAACCATCCCAATTAGTTTCCCTTCCACCTCTGGCCCACTATAGTCTATTCTAAACACAACATCCTGACTGATCCTTTTAAACCCTTAGGGAAATGAAAATGGAGGGAAATGAAATCCTGTCAACACTTTGCTCAATGTCCTGCAGTGCCACCCATTTCAGTGGCATTAAGGGGCCTAGGTGAATACCTCCAGCCCTTCCCTTCCCTGGCTTCATCTCCTACCTACAACTCTCCTCACTCATGCTGCTCTAGAAACACTGGCTGTGCCTCCTTGCTTTCCTCCAACTCTTCCGTTAGCGCCTTTGCCCAAGCTGTTTCTTCCACCTGAAATGTTCTTCTGCCAGATATCCTAATGACCGAACAACTCAACTTCCTTTGCTTGAGTATCACCTTTTCAACAAAGTCTAAATTCCAACTATCCTATTTAATTTTGTAAACCAACTCCAGACCCCAGCATACCCACTGTCCCTTGCCTGAATCTTACCTGTCTTTATCTGGAGCACTTACCACCTTCTAATACTGGATGTTTCAAAAATAACTGAACACTTTGAAAACCGTACTACTCAAAAACTGATAATATATGAACATGCATCAAAACAACTTTTAAGGGAGTAATGAGTTCAGTTTTATAAGCTTATAAATGCTCAACAGATACCCCATTACACCATATGTATCAATCCTATAATCAAATTCCTCCCCAACCCTTACCAGCTTATCACCACTGATGACTACAAAGGCAACCACAATAGGTTTCTTCATTTTCTCAAGGTTCTGAGGAAAAAGTGATAGCAACCCATGGTTCTTGACGTCCCCACATAATAAATTACATTTTCTAATATCTAATATCTCACTGGCCAATATTTCACTCATTTGAATCACCTTGTAAACTAGACAATTTAACTGTGTACTATTATCTCTATTTCCCTGCTAGAATTAAAGCTCCATGAGGACAAAAATCTGTTTTGCTTACTAAATGCCTCACAAGTATCTAGAAGAGAGCCAGCACACTGCAGGTGCTAAATAAGGATACTTAATGTTTTGTCTTCCTATCTAGAAACAAAGGTCTTGAAAAATAATGTTGACATCTCTACTGACAATGTCCAATCAATAGTTGGCTTCATGTGAAAATTTGTCGCTCTTATTTAGAAAAAAAGCCAAAAAACAAAAAAGCTGGCTTCACAACACAGTGATTTCTTCACAAAGAGCTGCTAGTGTCAAAAGCTCTGGGAAGTGAGATGAAAAAAGTTCTGTTTGAAACTACAAAAAAATGATTAACTTTATTAAACAAAAACCTGTTTACTCAAAAATGTTTAAAGAACGCCGTCAGAACCTGAACAATGAGCCTATGAATCTCCTGCTATATACAGAAGCGCAGTGGCTTAGTGCATGAAGAGTTCTCAACAGGGTGTCTGCGCTGAAAGGGGAAGTGCAGAGAACTTTCACAAACACAGTAGGCTGTGTGCTTGGAGAACTAAGAGTGCCTACTGAAATGAGCCAACTTAGCAAATGCTTTGTTATTACATGAAACAAGTGAATGACTCTGCAAGACCTTAAAGAAAATATTTTGATTTCAAGTGACAAAATTATTGGGGAAGAAATCACGTGACAAAACAAAATCATAAAATTGCTCCTACTACTGCTTGGGTTTAAGAGTGAAAAAGGATATCTGCAAATCTCAAGTCTTGCTGACCTAGAAAAACAAAATTGAAAAGCAAAATTAAACAGGATTTTCTCCTTATTTTCAAACAAGTGTAAGACTGAATGGAGGGACCCTGCCTCTGAATCTTCTGCTCAGGTTGAAAACTTGACTTTGAGGAAGAAGAATGTTATATGCTATGGTCTGATTACATACACGAGATGAGGTTTACTGGTCTGTCCCTAAAAAAGTTCTTGATGTCTATGAGTGAGTAGTGTCCTGAAAATCTTAGGAAAGTAATGAACATTTGGCTGCAGGCTTTCAACTTCTCATGTAAGAAAGATTTTTGTTTTTTTAATAAACATCAAGAGCCAGGAAGAAACAATTTTACGTTAGTTGAAAATGAAATCTGTGAATGGTTATTTCAAGTTCACACAGAAAACAAAAACAAGTTTCATGGGAGATAAACTTCATTCTTTTAGCTTTAAAAATAACAATTTTATTGTATAAAGCCTTTTCATTAAAAAAAATCAACACATATCATTCATAACTTCTGGACCTATATTTGAGCCTCATCAAGTGAGTCGGTGGGAAAAAAAAGTTTTTTCAAATTCTTATATAAATTATATCTTAGGCTCTATTTTCATTAATATTATTTTGACCTATGTTTTTTAGTAGCTTTGCTATTTGGCACTGTTAATGTTCACATTGTAAATAATGTTAATTAGAACCAACTTAAAGTGGTACTGGCAAAAAGACAGAAAAGCAGACCAACAGAATAGACCTTAAAGTCTAGAAATAAATGCATACATCTATGGCCAACTGATTTTTGGCAAGGGTACTAAGACCACTCAATGAAGAAAGAATATGAGCATCCATCAGAGATATGGCAGGTTCAGTTCCAGATGACCACTGTAATGAAGTGAGTATCATAATAAGGCAAGTTAAATAAATTGTTTGGTTTCCCAGCACATATAAAAGTCTTGTCTACACTACACTATAGTCTATTAAGTATGCAAAGCACAATGTCTAAAAAACACAATGTGTATACCTTAAGTAAAAAGTACTTCATTGCTAAAAAGTGCTAACCATCATCTAAGTTTTCAGCAGGTCAGAACCACTGATCGCAGATCACCATTACAAATGTAATAATGAAAAAGTCTGAAATAAGATGAGAATTACCAAAACGTGACACAGAGACACAAACTGAGCAAATACATTGGAAAAATGGTGCCAACAGGCTTGTTAGATGTAGCATTGTCACAAACTTTCAATTTATAAAAAGCACTATCTGTGAAACGCAATAAAGTAAAGCATAAAAAAGGGAGGTATGTCTCTAGTCCCTTCAATGCTAGGACAGCTAGACATCCACATGCAAAAGAATGAAGTTGGTACTCAAGCCATATTATAAAAATAAACTCAAAATGGATCAACGACCCAAATATAAGTCCTAAAACTTTCCGTAGAAAACATGGAGGTAAATCTGCATGACCCTGAATTTGGCAAGAGATTCTCCATTATAGCAACAAAAGCACAACAAAAGAAAAAAAAGATAAGGTGGACTTCAAAATTAAAAGCTTTTGTACATCAAAGGACACGATCAAGAAAGTGAAAAACAAACACAGAATGGGAGAAAATATTTGCAAATTACTTATCCGATAAGAGTTTTTTAGGAAAATACATATATAACTTCTTCACTTCAACAACCACAAGAGAACTCAATGTAAAAATGAGCAAAGGACTTGAGGGACGCTTGGCTGTCTCAGTCAGTAGAGCATGCAACCTTAGGACTTAAATAGACATTTCTTCAAAGAAAATATTCAAATGGCCAACAAGCACATGAAAAGATGTTCAAAATCATTAGTCATTAAAGAAATGCAAATCAAAATCACAGTATTACTTCATACCACCTAGGATGTCTGTAATTTAAAAAATAGTAAATAGGTGTTGAAAATGTGGATAAACTAAAATCCTCATTAGTGTTGCTAGTGAAAATTTAAAACGGTGCAACCACTGTAGAAAAGTTTGGCAGTCACTCAAAAAGCTAAATATAAAATGCCATATGACCCAGCAGTTCTACTCCTAAGTATACACCCAAGAGAACTCAAAACAGGAACTTGAACAGATAATTATCATTAATGTTCACAGAAGCATTATTCACAATAGCCAAAGGTAGAAACAATCCAGGTGTCCACTAATAGATGAATGGACAACATGTGGTAGATACATACAATGAAATATTATACATCTATAAAAAGGAATGAAGTATGGTATATGCTATGACACTAACCTTGAAAATATTATGTTAAGTGAAATAAGCTAGAAACAACGCAACAAATATCATATGCTTTCACCTATGTGAAATAACCTAGAATAGGCAAATTCATAGACATATAAAGTAGATTAGAAGTTACGAGGGGTTGAGACGAGGGTATAAAGAATCACAGTCTAATAATAATTAAAGTGTCTGTTTGCAGTGACAAAAATTTTCAGAAATAGTGGTGATACAACTTTGTGAATGCAACTAATGCCACTGAATCAAACGCTTAACATTGTCTAAAATCACAAATTTTATATTAGATATCTTTTACTGCAATATAAAATTAGCTTACATTATTTACTTAAATTAGGTCTATCAAGCCTATCTTTTGAAAAAAGATTAATCCCGGGGTGCCTGGGTGGCTCAGTTGGTTAAGCGTCCAACTTTGGCTCAGGTCACGATCTCACGGTCCGTGGGTTTGAGCTCCACGTTGGGCTCTGTGCTGACAGCTAGCTCAGAGCCTGGAGCCTGCTTCAGATTCTGTGTCTCCCTCTGTCTCTGACCCTCCCCTGCTCACACTGTCTCTTTCTCGATCTCAGAAATAAATAAAACGTTTAAAAAAAAAAAGACTAAAAAAATTAATCCCATTTTAGCTTAGGTCAGTTATTTAACAGAAATTTATTATCTTCACCAGATGAAGTTTTAAAAATCATAAAAGGAAGAAAGATTAGTTTACAGAATGGTAAGCTAATTTTAACTTCCTATTTGCTTTTCATGTAAGGCACATTAAAGTCTTTTTTGTATGCTTTAAATAAAGAAAAATAAAACTACTCGTGTATACATCATATGCCACAAGCCATAATATATTAATGTCTTATGTAGTAAATAAAAATTTGTAGTAAGAATCCTATGCCTACTTGTATGAAGTAAAAAAATAAAGTGGAAAATTTAAGGAAAGGAAAACCTGTTTTTTCCTACCTGCATCACTAACTCACATTCAACTTCATACTGTTTGTGGGGCTGGAGATCCACACAAAAGGGGAGACTAATTAGCCACAATAAACAGATGCACAGAAAAATAAACTCTTTCAAAAGAGCATTAGCAATCATGACTGGGGTACTATTATATAGACCTAATATTTCAAGTGCAGCCCTGCCAACTCTGAGCCTCACAGCACCCTAAAGACTACTGTCCCGCCATATGCAATCCCATCTAGCAGAAGGGCTCTCCACCCAGCTAGTGCCACCACCAGCTGAGCCAGCTGCAGCCCACTCAGTCCTGAAGCTGTCAGTGCCTTGCCCTGCCAGCCCTCAGAATTATTCACACTAATCACATCCTCCCATGAGGGCAGTCTTTTTGTTACTACAGAGCCTGCCTCCCGTGGCCACTGTGACAGATTCACTCTACTGCCAAGTGCAACCCCCATGAGGCATCATGCAGTATCCTCCTCTCCCAGGCTGTGAGTACATGACAAGTAAACTATTGTTAATAGTATCTGGTCAAAGTCAGGAAGTAGTCACCTCATACCATTTAAAACCTAAGATCTCAAGAGAGAGGGCAAGATGGTGGAGAAGTAAGGGGCTCCGTAATTGCACTTGCGCCCATACATCACACAGAAAAGATCTGAAGCCATTGGAAACNTAGAAGAACAATCATCATATCTAATTATTACAGCTGTAGAACCGTTCTCATTTTTATGGAGGAATTCCCTGAGACCTTAAAATTATTTCATGGACACTTTGGGGAATAAAGATAGAGAAAGGCCAGTAGACAGGGCTGGTGCAGGCCATAACCAGCCCTGGTCCAGTGTGGTTCTACAGCCAGTTAGGTACAGCAGGACATTCCTGATCACCATAGCCTCCTGACCACCACAGTTTCATGGTTTTTTGTATAAAGTAAAAATTCAGTTTATTCATCTGTTTATCACACAGTACATGAGGTAAAGTATTTCACATTTCAAATTTCACTTCCAACTCCTTGGAATGATCACTTCCTTGGCTAAAAGGAGAGAATAGACATGAGAGACAGGCAATGCTTAAACAACTGAAATAAAGATGAAAAGCAGACAGGAACGCCTACATGGCTCAGTCAGTTAAGCGTCCGGCTTAGGCTCAGGTCATGATCTCACGGTTTGTGGGTTCCAGCCCTGCATTGGGCTCTGTGCTGTCAGAGCCCCCTTCAGATCTTCTGTCCCCCCTTCTCTCTGCCTCTCACCTGCTCACACTCTCTCTCAAAAACTAAATACTAAAAAAAAAAAAAAAAAAAAAAAAAAAAAAAATGAGGANAAAAAAAAAAAAAATTGAGGAAGGGTCAATGCTAACAACACCCTGGCAGGGATGGGCACAAGGGACTGTTAGTCGCAAGCTATCTTTCAGAACTGTTAGCTGGAAACAAAGGATCACCATTCCTGGATGCTCATGCTATCATGGCCTCGGTCAGCCCCACCACACAGGTACAGCAGCATTTTTGGGTAGTTGCCTTTGGTGCCTTGCTGGATACAGTAATACAAGGACTCGCCATACTGTCTCTTGAATTCAGACCGAATTTTCAACATGTCCACTGCAAGAGACCATGACTCTAATCAGGACTTTACTGGGGCAGCTGCATGGCTTAGTCAGTACAGAATGCAACTCCTGATCTCAGGGTCATGAGTTCGAGCCCCACATTAGGTGCAGAGATTACTTTAAAATTTTTAAAGATTTAATCAGGGCTTTATCACGAGTCCTTCTGCCCTTTCTGGAGTCATACAGTCAGGAAAACATAAGGGCTTGTTCTGAATGCACTGGACCAGGTTCAGAAAAGCATTTTCCAGATCTTTGACCTCCTTCTTGATGCTCTCCAGCATGTCATACTTTCTGGAGGTGTCACACACTCCACTTGTTTTGATGCTGATCTACTTGGGCACATCAGTTCCTTTCCTCTTCACTCGAGCATCACAGAGATCCCAGGCATCTTGGTCAATCAGTTCATACTCAATGACAGAGCCATCCTCTGCTCTTCTACCCCTTGTGAGGGCAACCATCAGCTTGCAGAAGTCACCAGATGTGTCAAAAACAATGACCTCCAGATCAATCTTGTACATTTCCTAGTAGACCCTATTAATTTCCTGAAGCTCCTAGCTGGTCCTTGAGCAGATGATCTCAATGAGGGAGTCCTCATCAGTCCCCAGACCTTTCATGGAGGGTCTCAGCTCAGAAGAATCATACTGAACAGGTGTTTGCAATAGGCCCCAAAAATTGGTCTCCAGGTTGACTTCAGTGCTGATACAAGTTCCTTTTTGGTCCTTCATGGGTAGGGAAGGCAACATCCTGTCTCTGTTCATTGTTGAGGTTGGCCAAAATGTTGACACTGGTGACCTCATCCACACCTTTGGTTTCGATGGCTATTTCAATGTTCAGAGCATCACACTGAGCATCAAAACTGGTGTATACTTTCACCAACCAGTTTTCACCCTCTAAGCTGAACTTGCAGAGAATGTCATGAACAGGAAACACTTTGAAAGAAGCTAGACCAGATGCCAAGAGCTGCAAGCATCCCCAGTTGTGAAGCCAACAGTTCCCTGATTTTAAAACATCATTGTGGTTCTAGTAATGAAGATCTGGAAACAATTTCACAACTAGACAAAAGGTCTCTTAATCATAAAAGACACAATATGTCCCTTGGTTTCTCAGTTTTGTGCAGAGGTTTAGGAGTTCTTCCTTAAAGTTCAACCCAGAATCCCTTTCTTTAAATCTCCAAACAATTCTGTAAACCACTTAAAACCTGTGCCAGATACTGATTTCTTGCCCCTCATCTTTAAATTCACCACTTTTGCCTGCTCTGTGAAAATGGACGTGTGCGCTTAAAAAACTCATTTCTTTGCCAGCTGGCAAGACATTAAGCTTTGTCAAGAGGGCACTGGAAAGACACTGCAGAGGAGAAGGATTTTGTTTCCTGGCTCCGGGATATTCACTTGGCTGCAGCAGGTCTCTGGGACCCATTCCTACAAGGATGGCTTCTACCGCACCAGGCTCCTACAGCACATGCAACCTCTCCAACAGGAGTCTAAGCTGCTCTGCAGCAAGGGTCTCTGGTGAGACCTTTCCCCATGAACAGCCTTCCCTGGCACCCTGCATGGTGAACACTGAGCAAATTCCACTAGTGACACACCACAACTATTTGCCTTCCTTGCCTCTTTCAACAAGCCTTCAGTTTCGGGGAGAGGGGCCCACCCTATATCAGCCCTCGGGGCAGTAACCAGCTATCCCAATATTCTTTAAGAGTTGTCTTTACTTCTTGCTGATAAATCCCTCAACTCTCCAATTCCTGTTAGAGTCAATAATTTTTTAATAGTTTATTTTTTGAGACAGTCAAAGCACAAGTGGGGGAGGGGCAGAGAGACAGGGAGACACAGAATCTGACACAGGCTCCAGGCTCTGAGGTGTCAGCACAGAACCCAATGTGGGCAAACCCACAAACCGCGAAATCATGACCTTAGCCGAAGTCAGACCCTTAACCAACTAAACCACCCAGGTGCTCCTAGTAATAATTTTTTATATTAATCTTTCCCTGTTAAATTATTGTGTGGTTTCTATTTCCTGTTTGGACGCAGACTGACATATCCCAATAAACTACCTAGTACTCTAATTTAAACAAACTTTCTCTGCCTAAGGTATCTAAAGAAAATTTTGTTCTCTGCAACTCAAACTTCAATTTTCTTTTTTAATAAAGCATTTTGTAAGGAAAAATTGTACCATGTCTTCAGAGATTAGATAAATCTATGACATCATTTTTTTAATTAGCAAATGATACTAATTAACCACAGCCAGGGTTAAGAATGAATTTGGATAATTACATTCTGAAATCAGCCTATTAAATACTTTAATTATAAAATTAAGTCCATCTTAAAGTACTACCATTCTTCTTATGCTTAACTACTATTTAGAAACAGTATACAATGAGATACCACTTCTCACCCACTACCGTGGCTATAATAAAAAAATATATATATACATATATATATACAGATAATAACAAGCATTACCAAAGATATGAAACACTGGAATCCTCATACACCGGTGATGGGAATGTAAAATGGTGCAGCTGCTTTGAAAACAGTCTAGCAGCTCCTCAAAAGGTTAAACAAAAAGAAACCATGGGACCCAACTATTCCATTTCTAAATATATACCCATAGAAATGAAAATTTATATCCACACAAAAATTTGTACGCAAATGTTCCTAGCAGCATGATTCATAACCAAAAAGTGGAAATAACACAAATGTCCACCAACCAATGAATGGTTAAATAAAATGTGGTATAGCTATACAATGGAATATTATTCAATGATAAGAAGAAACAAAGGACTGATATATGCTACCTGAATGAATCTTGAAAATATATTAAATAAAAGGAAGCCAGTCATGAAAGACATCATTATATGATTCCATTTGTATGAAATATCCAGCATAGGCAAACCTATACAGAGAGTAGATTAATGCTTATCTAGGACTAGAAAAGAATGGGGTAGGCCTGGGGGAGGAGACACACTAAAAGGACGTGGGGTTTCTTTTGGGGGCAATAAAAATGCTCTAAAATTCACTGAGGTGATGGCTCTGTGAATCTACTAAGGGACACTGAATTGCATATTTTAAAGGGAAAATTGTATGGTATGTGAGTTATATCTCAATAAAGCTGTTAAAAAAAATAAAAAACCTAGTCCCTGCAGAAACTTCCTAATTCAATCTATCCTTAAATTAGGGTTAAGGGCTTAAACACCCTCTGTAGTTCAGTGCCTGATAGCCATGATAGAATACAATATCCTTTTACACAAAAGCAAAACTGCAGACCCACCTGGNCTGTGGGACTATGACCTTGGCAGAAAATCACATAAGATCAACTCACTCAACCCAGCCCACACATAAGAAAAAACAAGCAATTTTATATACTCTAGCTCAAGAAAAGTATTGGATTTTCTGACTTTTTTTTATTTTTTTAGATTCTCCTGATCTTTTGCTCTCAACTAGTTGCAGAGCCCATGGAACCAAAACTGAAGGCCTCAGCTGTCACTGGCTTATGCCTAGAATCAAGCCCATCAGGCAAGTCAGTAAGTGGCATAAACACACTTCATCCACGTAAGCCTGCCCTAGTTTTGATTCCACAAACAAGCCATAACAGAAATTCTGACACACACACCAAAGTTAAGGTTGTATATTCTAAATATATATGCTTTGCAGATATACATGGTTTTTAATGTATTTCAAATCACACTGCTAAAAAAATGCAAAGAAACATGCATTATTCACATAAAATCATTTAAATACAGTCAGAAAATCTGATTCCCTTTTCACTTGCCTTGTCTAAACAACCTGGTTCTATTCCTATTCAACCAGAACAACTTCATTATTTTACTCTCATCTGTCCACAAATTGGCCTCCCTACAAGACACTATTAGGCAAAGTTGCCATTGTTTAAAAACTTTGGGGAAACACTGCACTAGTCAACAATGATTACCTGTGCTGTTAAATAGTAGACATTGTTCTTATTGGAGTGGATGTGGACAAGGCAAGACTGCAGTTAAAGAAGATCTCTGGGTAGCTGGTTCTACTCTGGGGAATTGGGAAACAAGTACATTGAAAAGGCATCATCTTTTGTCAGCTTTCTCTAATTGTTTCATGATCTGAAAAGAAGAAACCACTTTTCAAGAACACAGGAAGCTACTATTCCCCCACACCAGCTATGTCAGTGTAATTATAAATTCTGATTACTGAATAAGAAACATTCCAAAGATTATTACCATACCCTTGGCAGCATTCTTGAAGGAAAAGTAAGAAACTTTAAGGGAAGAAGGTAAACAATATCTGTTATCTAAGGAAAGAGAAGTAATATTCCCAGCAAAAGGCATATAAAAATCATAGAAATAGGCATAGAAATACATATATTGGACACAGTCTACATATCCATATCCATATATATTAACCTACTCTGAATTGCTATTATTAGAGTATATATTTTCATCTACTTAGCTTATTCATATGGCATTCAATGATTAGACCTGACTCTTATACAACACAGGAGGTGGAACAAACACAAACCCCCATGCACTCAAAACTAGGCATATAACTTTTGACTCCCCCCAAGTTTAGCTATCAATAGCCTACTATTGACCAGAAGCTCTACCAATAATGTAAACAGTCAATTAACACATATTTTGCATGTGTATGTATATGTTTTATACACAGTAGTCTTACAATAAAGTAAGCTAGAGGAAAAAATATTAATAAAATCATAAGGAAAAGAAAATACATTTATATACAATATTTATCAAACAAACAAACAAAACCTGCAGACAGGTGGATCCACACAGTTCAAACCTATGTTGTTTCAAGGTCAATGGTAGTTTATGAATGTTGCAGTCCAATCTGCAAATAGGCAAATTTTTCACCTATATTATTGTCCTTAATTTTAACAAAAAAATTGTGGATAAGAGGAAATCTATAAGTTATACCTTTTACCTTTCTTCATCATGCATCCTCTCTAAAAACACAAGTTTGGATAGTTCACATGCTGCTCCACAAAGATGTTCCAGCACTTACACAAGGTCTAATTTGTTTTGCTATGTGATGTTTTAATTATATTATAAATAATAAGGTTTTATTGTTGGGGAGCAGAATCACACCACACTTCAATGCAACTAAATTATTTAATAGAATTCTTCCTTTGACTCAAATTCCAACTATGTTTAGATTTAAACAAATGTCAAAATTCTTAAGTGTATATAGGTGATATCTGAAATTAAAATTCTTACCTTGAAACACATATTTTTCTTGCCTCTAACCTATGAGAAGCCCATTAAAATGGTTTCAGTTTTGTTTGTTGTTTAAAGTATCACAGTCAAAGTCAGCCCCAGTAAAAATCAAAATATGCAGGATATGAAGGAATAAAAAAAATCATATAGAAATAAACAAAAACAAAAAAACACTAAATAAAAAATAAATTTAGGCAAACCAGAGACAGTTATAAAAATGAAGCAAAAAAATAATAAATTTTTAAATAGCAAAATGAAAAAAGGTACTCCTTTTCAGTAATTAGTTTATATCTAAATGGGTTAAAACCTCCAATCAAAAGGCAGAGATTGACAGAATGGATTTTAAAAAAAACATAAACAATATGCTCTCTACAAGAAACTCATTTAGATATAAAGGCACAAATAGGTTGAAAGTAAAAAGACAGAAAAGGACATTCATGCAAATAGTAACCAAAAACAATGCAGGGTGGCTATACTAACATCAGGAAAAAAAGAGACTTTAAATAAAAACATATTACAAGAGACAAAGGACAGTCTATATTAATAAAAGGTTTAAGATGGCAAAAATATATAACAATTATAAACATTCATGTAACTAATAACAGACCATCAAAACATAGTAAGCAAAAATTGAAAGAATTAAAGGGGAAAATAGACATTTCTACAACAATTGTTGAAGGCTTCAATATCCCACAGTCAGTCTTGGAAAGAACAACCAGACCTAAGATAAATAAGGAAGTAAAGGATCTGAATAACACTGTAAACCAACTAGAGATAACAGACACATATAAAACACTAACAACAGAATATATATTTCTCTCAAGTGCACATGGGGCATTCTCCAAGATAAATCATCTTTTAGGCCACAAATTAAGGGGGCATTCTCCAAGATAAATCATCTTTTAGGCCACAAATTAAGGTCTGAATAGACTTTAAAAGACAGATATTATACAAAGTAACTTCTCCAACCACAAGATGAAGTGCTGACAGCTCAAAGCCTGGAGCCTGCTTCAGATTCTGTCTCCCTCTCTCTCTACCCCTCCCCCCACCAATTGATGCGCTCTCTCGCTCTCTCTCTCTCTCTGTCTCTCTCTCTCTACAATAAATAAACATTAAAAAAAATAAAAAAAAGAAACATCTCATATCAACAACCTAACAAATTAAGGAACTATAAAAGGAGAATACAAAGCTAACAGAAGGAAGGAAATAATAAGGAATAGAGCAGAGATAAACAAAATAGAGAATAGAAAAGCAAAGAAAATCAACAAGAAAAAATAATTCTTTAAAAAGATCAACAAAATTGGCAAACTTTTAGTAAGCTTACAAAAACAACAAAGAAGGCTCAAATTATTAAAATCAGGAAAGCAAGTACTACTGATTCCACAGAAATACGAAGGATTTTAAGTGAATACTATTAACTGTGCACCAACAAACTGGATAACCTAGATGAAACTGACAGATTGCTAGAAACACAAAACTTACCAGAACGAAATCACAAAGAAACAGAAAATCTGAATAGATTCATAACTATTAAGGAGACTGGATGAGTAATCAAAAACTTCCTAACAAAGAAAAGCCCCATATTTGATGGTTTCTCTAGTGAACTGTACCAAACATTTAAAGAACCTTACTAATCCTTCTCAAATTCTTTCAAAACACTGAAGTGAAGGAGACACTCCCTAACTCTTTCCATGAGCCAGCACTGCCCTCATACCAAAGCAAAACAAAGACATTACAAGAAAACTAGAGATCAACATCCTCTATGAACAAATAGGGGATTTGTTCATACAAATCTGTTGTACAAATCCTCAATGAAATAGCAACAAAGCAAATTCAGCAGCAAAAATGCAAATCAAAACCACAATGAGCTAGGACCTCACACCCATTAGAATGGTTCCAACGGCCACCCCAACCCCCCTCAAAAAAAAGACCAATCATCCAGAAAACAAGTGTTGACAAGGATGTGGAGAAACTGGAATCCTCATACACTGTTGGTGTGGATATAAAATGGTAAAGCTGCTATGGAAACAGTACAGTTGTTACTCAAAAATAGAATTACCATATGGCCCAGCAATTCCACTTCTAAATATGGACCCAAAAGAACTGAAAGCAGGGTCTCAAAGAAGTATTTGTACACCCATGTATACAGCAGCATTATTCTCAATAGTCAAAAGGTAAAAGTAACCCAAAGGTCCACTGACAGATGAATAAACAAATATGGTATATACACACAATGGAATATTATTCAGCCCTAAAAGAAGGAAATCCTGATACATGCTAAACAGATAAATCCTGAAGACAATGCTACATGAAACAGCCCGTCACAAAAGGGTAAATACTGTATGATTCTACTTATCAAAGTATGAACCAAAAATACAAATATAAATCAATGTTAAGAATTGGGAAAAATAAGTTTCAAAAGAAAACACAAATTCAAATTGATGAGATAGAATTAAGAAATGACAAAGATGTTCTCAACAGGCAAAGAAAATAAAAACAAAAACCTAAAACTCTAGAGTTGTAGGAAGCTTCAAAGATCACCTGGGAGTCAAATCTTCTTACTTTGCAATTAGGAGAGAAGCTCATCAAGAAGGTTTGCTGTCTTGTCTTACCCAACATCAATTCTACATATAGGCAACTAGAAATTGTGCCTACAATAAATGAAAAAGTCTGGAGAATTCTTGTCAAAAATACTATTTTTTTCAATTTATTAAACACTTATTATATGCAGACAGTGTTCACATTTTTATTACCACTATTCTATCCTAAGTTTTTCATGAACCTTACTTTTATTCCCCATGTTACCTATATTTCCTTATAACCTTCATAATCTTAAGTCATTTTCCTGCTAAGGTATGACATGAAGCAAAGAGAGCAAATGCTGAGTACCTCTCCTTAGAATGGTTCACTCTCAGCATGAATTAAGTGAGAAATGAACAGAGATTAAGAAGGGAAGCTAAGATGTTTCTTTTAGCTTAAGAGCTGGACATCAGTTGAGCTTTCACTGTGACTTCACTATTTATCTAATATATAAATCCCCCCAAATTAGATACATTGAACACATACTCCCCAATCTTCTGTTTTTAGATAGCATAATTTCAGATTACTAATACTACAATTCCCCCATATCAGCATCTGACTAAAACCCCTAAGAGCCTCAACTTTCTAGAAGTAAGTTGCTTTTACTGTGCTTAAAAAAAAAAATTTAAAGATGGCCTTCACTGGGCCCTAAAATCTTAAAGACTGAAGCAAAAACAAACTAGTAATTGCCACTACCACTTCCCTTCCTAATCAAAGTTTGGTAGAAATCTGCTGATGTACCAGAAGTCCTCAAAAATGTGGTCCACGAGCACCTGGGGTCCTGACAACTTTTTAGGGGGTCTGCAAGGCCAAAACTATTTTCATAATAACATAAAGTATTACTAGCCGTTTTAACTGTTAACATGTATAGTAAGGTACAAAAGCAATGACGTATAACATCCTGGCACCTCGGAACAACTTTTGGTACTGGCACCAAACTGCACTATTAGTCACTGTATTTTTCACCATCAAGTACCAGCAGCTATTTAAAAAAAAGAAAAAAGAAAAAAGAAAAAAACCCCTCAAAACAAAGTCCTTCAAATAGTAAAAATTAATTTTACTAAATCACAGCCCTTCAATACAGATCTTTTTAATATTTTGTATGACAAAATGCCAAGTATACACAAATCATTTCTGGCCACATACTGAATTAGAATAGTTGATGGGTGTCTCAAGGTAAAGCACTTGTGATACTGAACAGAGAGCTTTCACTAGCCTCTTTTTTTCATGAAATACCATTTTTACTTGAAAGAATGACCACAGTTATTCAGACTTGGGTCTTCTGGCAGAAGTTCTCTCATAGATGAACAAAATCTGCCTGTCACTTCTAGGAAACAACTGGCAGTCATATTTCTTGCCAACAATAAAATTTGAGCTTTCAAGCAAAAATCAGATTTCTGGAAAACTCACATCCGCCATCATGTCATGACCTGGACAGCTTCCCAATAATTTGTTTCTTATGGGATAAATGGTGATATTAACAAATGTGATTTTCTAATAAGGAAATGTGCCAACATTTGGAAGATCTGCATAACTGACTGAACCAATACTTACAAATGACCATGGCATGTAAGATCCATTCAAAGTTTAGGCCAGTGGATTTTAATATAACATTATGAAAAAAATCCATTGATATGATATCAGATTCCATATTACTAATAACTAGAAAACCAACACATGTTGAGTTTTGATGTACCACCAAACAAGAAAATCCACTATTATCTGGAAAGGCTATTAAAATACCCTTCCTTTTCCAGCCATTAACTATGTATTAAGGCTGGATTTCTCCTTCTATATACGTCAAACCAAAAAAACATATTGCAACAGACTGAATGCAGAAGTAGATGACAATCCAGCTGTTTCTATTAAACCAGACATTAGAGATTTACAAAAATATAAAATAAGGGGTACCTGGGTAGCTCAGTTGGTTAGGTGTCCAACTCTTGATTTCAGCTCAGGTCATGTTCTCATGGTTGTGAGATCGAGCCCAATGCTGGGCTCCGTGCTGAACATGGAGCCTGCTTGGAATTGTCTCTCTTTACCTGTCTGCCCCTCCCCTTCCCTCAAAATAAATGAACATTTTTTAATATAAATAATACCACTCTTCTCATTGCCTTATTTGTTTTAAAAAATAGTAATTTTTCATTAAAAATGTTATATTAAGACATTATTATCACATTTAAGTAATAAAAGTTGTACATTTCTTTTCAATTTATAATATTATAATTATAGACATAATCCACAAAAGTTCTTTGGGGTAGGCAATAATGTTTAAGAATGTAAAAGGGTCCTGAACTCAAAAGTTTGAAAACAACTGATTTAAAAAACTGAGTATTAACATCAGATCCCTGCAAACCAAGAACAATAAGTACATAAAATCATTAATTTAAAAAAAAACTTTCCTAGAAAACTTCCATGAAAGCTGAAAAGGTACAATGTCAAATCAAAACTAACCTCACTCTGTAACACCAGTAAAGAAAAAAAACAAAAGAATGTGCAATATCTTGATCAGATAAAGGCATATATACCTAGTAACAGTTTGATACATAGTATTTTTGATAGCACATGACAGTCCAAGAAACACAACTCAGAAACAGGTGATTAAAATAGCAGTCGCCACCACAAGGGAGACAATCCAAGGTTCTGTCAGAAGGGACGGACATGGATACTTCAGCACCTCTACGAGCAGCTTCTCAGCACACCCAGCTTTCAGGGTCTAGCTGTTCTATTTAAAACTAAATTACATACTTCCAAGGCAGGACAGTGAGACTAAGCTGTCATTTAGCCCCAAAGGAGTGAATGGGTCACAGTGGAATTATTCTACAGTAATCAAGCTCCATCAGCCTAAAGTCCTTCTTCAGCTTACTAGACCCCTTGGAAGAGTGAGAAAAAAGCAGTAGCAGTAATATTTACGGAGCAATTACTATGTGCCAGGCACTGTGAGCTAAGCACTTTATGTGTATTAACTCTTTTATTATTCAAGATGTTAAGGATATAACCATTATTACCCCCATTTTTGGAATATAGAAAACTGAAGCACAAAGATGATAAATAACTTGCCTGAAGCAAAGCCAGGATTCAAACCCAGCCAAGCTGGCTCTGAAGCCAGTTCCTCAGCCACTGCATTATAGTACACAGACACCAGAACCAACAGTAATATATAAAATTTAAAATTCGGTGCCTACTCTTAGCAACTTCTGTTATTGGCACCAAGACCCACTGCCTAAGGGAGGTTCCCAATTTGAAGAACCCTCTGACAATATCAACCATTACTACTGGTACGCTGTTCAACTTCCAGGTACTGTGCGACTTCAAGCAAGAATACATTCTGGAAGGTGAATACTGTGGAGATTTACTGCAAATTCCAAAATGTAGAATCTAATACAAATTAGGTAATTTCACATTTGGATCTCTTTTCCCTCTGCTGGCAGAGATAAGAACCATTATTATACAAGGAGTCTTGCTAGACTACTCCAAAGAGAATAATAATGCCTCAATTCAAGTCAATAGGAAAAGATTTATAAAAATTGGTTCTACAAAAGCTTAGATTACATTAAAACACTTAAATGTTTCGGCAGTGTTGGCTAATAACAAGAGGAACTCTAAGTCTACACCCTTCATTACAAACTTCAGAGTGAGACTGCAATTCTAAGTGTAGAAGCAATTAATTCAAGGCAGATTTTTGAGGTCATTAAAAACGAACTTATAACTTCATTGCGGGATTTAACTCAAGCAAGGTAGGATGGGAAATTAAATAAGTCATATTACAATAAGAAAATAAGGAGTAGATAAGATATCCCTAGCTCACAGCAATTATAGGACTAATCACAGCAATGATAGGAAATGCTTACATATCTTCCAGGGTTTTATCTGGTTTTGATTAGTATTTTGGCACATATTTTAAAATACTACCATTTAAAGTGCCTTGAATAAACTATTGTTTTAGCCTACTAAACTGAAAACATTTCACTGTCTAATTACAAAAGTAACTTTCTAGTTTTCTCAAGAAAAAAGACAGAGTTCAGGTTACTAAAGTGATAGCTCTATTTACATAAAGATTACAATACCGACATAAAAGTAAAAATGAGTGATCAAGAAGACTGATCAAGTCCTTTCTAACTATAAATTGTCACGCATTATAATTCAACACTGCTACAATTTTCAACATCTTAAGAAAAAGAAAACACTCACAAGGAATTAAAACTGCCCAAAAAAAAAAAAAAAAAGCCCCTAAGTGTTACAACGTATTAGCTCATCAGCAGTGCTGGACCTTCAAGCACTTGATTGAGCAATCTGTATCAAAACAAGAAATGGCTTTTAAATTATCAACATTCATATCGATTATGCTAAGCTGTATAAAAACTCCATTCTATAACGGGTAAATGCCCAGGAAACCAACAGATTCAAAACTGCACTGGTACTAACGATGGGGTTTGCAGGAGTCCTCAAACACTTGCAATTAAGAAGCCGCGACTCAGGAAGGCAGGCTGTAAGGAAACTCTGCACTGTCATCTAGGGCGATCTGATTCAGATTCAAATCAAACCCAAAAGGCGACAAGTTGTAAACAGAAAACACACTTCAGGCCAAACCACCCTCTGACAGGAAGCAAACCTAGCCACCGCCAATGTCACACCACACCAAGCCCACACAGCGAAGCAAGGTGTGTGCCGGGCTGGGTGGGGAGGCGGGGCGGGTGGCGGGTGCCCGCCCCGGCCCGCCGCCCCCCTGCTCTGCTCCGCGCTGCACCCCAGCTCCAGAAAAAGGGCAGGTCTCGGGCACAGGATGCTTGAAACCGCCTTGGGCACCCTCCCCCGGGGAACGAGGCGGGGGGTCACCGACTGTCGCGGGGGGAGGGGGGTAGGCGCTTTCCAGATGCCAGCCAAAGCCCCAAACCTTCAGGGTTTCCTGAAGGTTTTCCTCCAGCTCCGGTCCACTCCCCCCAAAAGACACGCGTTACACAACCTGTCAGGTGAGGGGCAGAGGGGTCCCAGGACGCAGACCGCGGCGGGCGCTGGGTCGCTCCTCCTCGCCTCTCCCGCCCCCGGGACTCCGNGGACTGGGCAAAGCCGCGGCACTAGGCTCGACGTCGGCAGCGCCTGCAGCTGCTCTCTGGGAGCACGGCGGATTACTCGCCGCCCGCCGCCCGGTGTTTTCATACAAACCCCAGTGGCAGGCGAGGCGGAGGCGGAGGCGGCGGCGGTGGCGGCGGTGGCGGCGGCGGAACCTGCCCGCATCCCGGGCAACGTCAGCGCGGCGCCCCGCCCACCGCACGCCCTGGGCCAGATGGCTCGCGCGCG